>NW_026943825.1:11095279-11222779 GCF_035594765.1 Anolis carolinensis | reverse complement strand
TCTTCCAGCAATTTTAACTCCGGCCTTGGATTCCTCAAGCCCTGCATGTCGCATGATGTGTTCTGCGTACAAGTTGAATAGGGAGGGTGAGAGGATGCAGCCCTGATGTCCGCACTCCTTTCCCAATCTTGAACCAGTCTGTTGTCCCGTGGTCTGTTCTTACTGTGGCCACTTGGTCTTTATACAGATTTCTCAGGAGACAGACAAAGTGACTTGGTATCCTCAGACCACCAAGAACATGCCAGTTTATTATGATCCACGTAGTCGAAGGCTTTGGAATAGTCAATAAAGCAGAAATAGATGTTTTGTATAATGGCATTGAATGTTTGTCATATATATGTACAGTACCTGTAATCCGCTCTGAGTCCTCTCGGGGAGATAGAACAGAATATAAATAAAGTATATTATTTTTTATTAAACTGATTCTGTTTTTAGGCTGCATTCCTAAAGCAACTTCCTTTGCTCTCTTCTTTTAGCTGCTGAACTGGTGGAGACCTCACAGCGCCCACAAAAATTGGTCCAGATGCTGGTATCTGCAGGGAAATCTGTAACCATTGAATGTGTCTCTTCAGTAAGAGAAAATATTCAGTCCTTCCTGACCTGGTATAAGGAAAAGCAAGACCAAAGCTTGAGGAAAATTGACCACCATAGTCAATACTCAAAACCAGGATTATCCCCAGTGGATGCCATGGATCTGAACATCTTTCATGCACAAAGGAATGACTCTGGTGTTTATTACTGTGCTCAGATTATCAATGGGATTTTCAGTATTGTGAGTGGGACCAGACTGATCGTTTCAGGTGAGTGGCTTGGTGGAGTTAGCAAATGTTTGTGATGTTGTTTCCTTGGCAAAATTAATTCCAGATGAAATCCAAAAATTCAGGACTTACATGCAAAACATTGTATGGACCATAGTGAAACTAAAGATTGTGACCAAAACCTGATTCATTAAAATGCAGGTGTGCAGTTTCTTCTCCTCAAGTTTTCTTTTGGCTTGCTTTATACAGTAGAGTCTCACTTATCCAAGCTAAACCGGCCGGCAGAAGCTTGGATAAGCAAATATCTTGGATAATAAGGAGGGATTAAGGAAAAACCTATTAAACATCAAATTAGGTGATGATTTTACAAATTAAGCACCAAAACATCATGTTATACAACAAATTTGACAGAAAATGTAGTTCAATACGCAGTAATGTTATGTTGTAATTACAGTAGAGTCTCACTTATCCAACACTCGCTTATCCAACGTTCTGGTTTATCCAACACATTTTTGGAGTCAATGTTTTCAATATATCGTGATATTTTGGTGCTAAATTCATAAATACAGTAATTACTACATAGCATTATTGCGTATTGAACTACTTTTTCTGCCAAATTTGTTGTCTAACATGATGTTTTGGTGCTTCATTCGTAAAATCATAACCTAATTTGATGCTTAATAGGCTTTTCCTTAATGCCTCCTTATTATCCAACATATTCGCTTATCCAACATTCTGCCGGCCCGTTTATGTTGGATAAGTGAGACTCTACTGTACTGTATTTACAAATTTAGCACCAAAATATCATGATATATTGGAAACTGACTACAAAAATGGCTTGGATAATCCAGAAGCTTGGATAAGCGAGGCTTGGATAAGTGAGACTCTACTGTAGTTCAGTTTGTATTGTCCAGGTTTGTCCTTTTTCTTGTTTGCTATCTTTGGGCCAAACAAAGAAGGCTGCTCCTTTTGTAGCGGAAGCCAGATTTCCCCTCTTCCCGGCTTCTCGTGTGTCTGTGCGGACGCAGTGGAAGTAGGAGACAGACAACTGGAGGTTTTTCCAAAGAAAGCAGTTTACTAATGTTCCTGCAGCTGCAGAGGTTCATCCCACGCACAACTAGATGCTGAAAAGGGAGAACCCCGCAGACAGGGTCGAGTGTCTATTTATACAATTCAGTGGGTTCAGTTTACGACCGCCCACATATCAAACCATTGGTGCATATTTGTGGTGCAGTATTACATTTCATTACTTTCGTTTCTCTCAAAACACATGATTTCAGGGAAACCATGTGATAACCCATCGGCTGTGTTCCTGGCCTGCTCGTACCTCCTTATATGGCCATTTCCTCCTACCCCTTCATTCCTGCCTTATTCCCCCATTTTTTTTTTTTTTGCGAAGCGTGTATACAAAAGCTGAAGCAAACTAAATGAGCAGACTTATGGGTCCCTCCAATCCCTTCTAGCTTGCAGCCAAGCTATCTTTTCAGTGGAAAATGAGCGCAGAATAGCATTTGTACATAGTTTCATCACCAGAGGTAAACAACACATGAGGATTAAAAATATTAATCAGGTTTTAGAAAGGACATAGTCCACAGTAGAATTCTGATCTAGCCCAGTCATTTGGCTTCTTCCGATGATGGATTTGTTGCTATGGCCAGAGGTGGCCATTCACATACATGTCCAACTTTCAGGTCTTTTCAGTCTTTGGCATAAAGTCAAACTGGGGGTGTGTTTCCTCTTCCTTGATCAAAGGAATAATGTTCAGTTAATTTGAAGAAAGTCTCTTTGTCCAATCAAGTCTCTAGTCTCTAAGAATTGTCTCTGTGTAAAGAAAAGTCTGTAAAGAAAATCTCCATCTCTCACAGGGCTTTAGCTGTCATACCCAGTATGTGTGGCGTGGGGTAGACTTAAACTCCTGCGGGTTTTGGATTCCAAAACAGGCCTTCCAGTAATAATGCCTTATGGATCTCCATTTTGGAAAACAGGCCTCTCAGTAACAATGCCTTATGGATCTCCAATTTAGGAACAGGAGTCCAAAAAGCTGAAAAAGAAAGCAGGAAGACAGTGAGAGAGAATGGGGGAGGGGGAACGGATTACCCATCTGTCGATCATCCTGTTCGGCATCACTTTTGTCTCAGCCAATCTTGTTGAAATCCCTTGTCTCTCCACGGGTGAGGCAGGTAGGCCACTATTCAGCTCCCAAACGACCCCTCCATGGCCTCTTGAGAAATGATTCCTCCATGGGCCTTCTTTCGCGATCTGCAGTAATCCTTTTTACTCTGGTCCTGCTGCAATGGTTAACTTATTTTATTCTTTGTCACATTGTCTCCGTGCTATATCCTCCTTTTGGCTTAAAAAGCAAGGTTGTTAGATGGCATATGAAAAAGTCCCTCATTGTCTCTCAAATCCGTCAAAAATCCGAATTATTTGCAATGTCCCATTACAAAAGGTCCTATCCAGGAGAGTTGGGTCAAAATAGAAAATTGTATGTTGTTGAGTTGGTCAGCCCTTACAGCCTCCAGCCTGATGCCACACTCCATCACAGCCTTAGCACTCAGCAACACCTATAGGCCCTCCCAGGCCTCTCAATAAACATGTCTCATAGACTTCTGGGTTTATCCCATACAGGAGTTCAGGACCTGTAGCAAAAAACAATGAGAGGGAAAAGAAGGGGAGGGAAATACTCATCCTTCCAGGCTGTATGGCTCTTGAAGCACTCTCTCTAGTCGTTTCGCTCACATCCAAGGCAGGCCTCCTCAGAGGTTGTGCCTTTGACAACACACTCATCTGTCTTGAAATCCAACAAAATCTTTCTTCTCCGCATCTTTTTCTTTTCCTTTCCACAAACGATTTAACAATCGTGTATCCACTTGCTGCAATGCAGTCTTCCACTCCAGTCCTGCTGCAGTGTTAAACTTACTCAATTCCCCTTTTACACCGACTCGTTGAACAGCTCAAAATTTGTTAGTAACACACGTTGAAAAGCCTCCTGCCGCTTCTCAAATCTGGCAAAATCCAGGCTGGGGGCGATGGAAAAAATGCCCCTATTTGCATGATCTAATGTCCCGTTTACAAAAGTCCTAGTCCTTCCTTTCCGTAACCTTTAGAAAGAGTTGGGCCAAAATCACAAAGTTCAGAATCCAAATCTCACAAAATTATTATGAAGCAACATGAGATGCAGCCAATTATATCATGTCTTTGGTTCTCAAAAGGATAACTTTTTATCACTTGGGCACTAGCTCCCTTTTTGAATAAAATGTCAATCAAAAATTTAAAAATCAATGTCAGTTCTTAATCCTTCTGTGTCAGGAATATGGGATCAATTTTTTTTCCAGAAATAAATATATATTTATTTATTTTTTTGCACTGCCAACTTGTGACAGTTTTCCATACAAAGTCTCCACAACCAATAACTCCTCTCCTTGTCCTCTCCTTTCCAAAACATTCATTCACATTCCTTCTCCTTCTTCTTGACTCACCAAGATCACCTGTATTCCAAAGTGCTGCAAAAAAAAGAACCTCCAACATTTCCCTATAACCTGTAAGGGGTTTAAAGTCTGTAGAACAGAAAAAAGGGGGAGTAGCCCACAGAGGCTTGAGTTTTCAAAAGTACACTTGTTCAGGCTCATTTTTTTTTTTTCTTGAGATTCAATTTCTGGGCAGATGTCCAGCTCTTATCTGTTGTATCACCATGTTCTCTAAAAACACTGAAGCATTGTTCTTTCAAAACAAGGATTTTTTTTTTCAAGCCTAAGACCATTTTTTTTTTCCAAAAAAAAATATCTACAGCTTCCGAATTGCTTCTGAACAAATCTACTAACATTGTTTATAACTCTTTATGCATTTTGAATTCAACACATACATCTCATTCACACAAGGTCCACAGGAATTCTGATTAGTGGTTAGTTGTTTAGATAAAGTCACACACTCTCTCTCAGCTCATGAAACATTCTCACCCAGTTGTCCCAAATAAGTCCAAAGCAAGGATTTAAGATCCAGGTGAAAGACAGAACCCCAAAATATTATATATATATATATATTATATACACATTTACATCATCATTTTCTTTCTTTCTTTTTTTTTCATATTAAATTCACATTACATTTTTTAAAACTTCACTAGTTCACAGCGGCTTTTCATTGACCTTGGCTGTCCACTGGAATTCCATTATCTTTCTCTGGGCATTTCGCCTGAGTTTAACAAGAATGACAGGGAGTTTTTTACCTTGGACTGTCTGCCAAGATTTTCCCACTATCTTTTTGGCATGAGGCCCAGGTGCAAAGGAAAACTTTTTAAGAAAACAGCCTTTGTTCCTCAGAAATAACAAGGAAAACTTTCTGAGCCACTTTAACAGCCTCCCTCCCTTTTTCTCGCCTCTCTGCAGCTTGTCAGCAAAAGCAAACTAACACAGACCCTCTTCGAATCAGATTTTTTCAACCGTAATAAAACATTTCTAGATATTTGTGCTCAACATTTTTTGTGTAAATCTATAGACTCATTTTTCATTTTCACTTCAATATTACCACGAAACATGCAGAACTTGAAACTCATTATTCCCCACACATAACAAAGAAATCAAACAGTTTTTTTTTTTTCCCTTCCCCGGGAGTTGCGACTCCTCATGAGCCCTGCACGACTTGGTCTTGGGGCACCCTCACAAGTCTTGTTCTCTGGGGAATTCCTTCTACGGCTCTACTTGCAACTGAGCCGAAATTGTCTAACATACACTGTAATGGGGTGGTGGATTTGAACCCACTGCCTCCCATCCTGCCTAATAGAGGGGACTGCCTTGGACTGGGCACCTGGACACTCAACGGTGTGTGTCAGGAATCACAAGACAGAACCCCTTTTATCTCCCTGGGAACCTTTGTGTCCCTCCCGGCGCTGTTCCCTTAGTGTCTCATTTAACCACTATACTTGCCAGATTGCTGTAGACGTCGGACCAACCTTCGCCCCTGGGCTTTTTCCCTGGATCCTTTTCCTCCTAGCTGGTTTCTTTGGAACCTCGCTGTCGTTGCGGCTCCCACCGTCGGCCGGCGTTGGCATCAGAGGCAAGTACCGCAGCCGGTCTTACAATATTCAGGGGCCCCTTCTCGTCTCACGGTAGTTGCCTCTGGCCCCCACCGCCGAGTTGGGACCGTCCCGCCAACGGGATCCGTCTCCGATCTCCTGGCCCGTCTTATTGTGGAATCACGTCGGGGTCACCAGAAAATGTAGCGGAAGCCAGATTTCCCCTCTTCCCGGCTTCTCGTGTGTCTGTGCGGACGCAGTGGAAGTAGGAGACAGACAACTGGAGGTTTTTCCAAAGAAAGCAGTTTACTAATGTTCCTGCAGCTGCAGAGGTTCATCCCACGCACAACTAGATGCTGAAAAGGGAGAACCCCGCAGACAGGGTCGAGTGTCTATTTATACAATTCAGTGGGTTCAGTTTACGACCGCCCACATATCAAACCATTGGTGCATATTTGTGGTGCAGTATTACATTTCATTACTTTCGTTTCTCTCAAAACACATGATTTCAGGGAAACCATGTGATAACCCATCGGCTGTGTTCCTGGCCTGCTCGTACCTCCTTATATGGCCATTTCCTCCTACCCCTTCATTCCTGCCTTACTTTCCTATAGTAAATCACCATTATTTTGCAATTTGTGTAGGTCTGGTTTTTTTGACACATGGTCTTTTCCACACAGCGCCTGTGAGAGAAAACAGCTAGCAAATTGTGAGTTATCATTTTTATTTTTCAGATGCTTCAAGTCCAAGTCCTTTCATCTTCATGCCTTCCTTCATGGAAGAGTCTCAGTTCAATCATAGCATCCCCCTCCTCTGTCTCTTCTTCAACACACTTCCTTCTCAGCATGCGATCTCTTGGGAAATTGGTGGAGAAATGTCTCATGAAGACTATAAAAATGTGAGTGTGATAGACAGAGAAGGAGTCGTCAGCATCTGGAGTCTGAAGCTGATTCCTCCAGAGAAATGGATCCCAGGGATGACCTATGCTTGCTCAGACCAAGGGAACAGAAACATCAGCGCTGTAATCCCAATGAATCTCACATCCAGAGGTACATTATGATGAAACCTATTCAGTCTGTACAGGCAGTCCCCATGTTACGAACAAGATTGGTTCTGTAGGTTTGTTCTTAAGTTGACTTTGGAACAGGTATATCTTGTAAGTTTAACTCCAGCCATCTATCTACATAACGCCTTTGTGATGTTCGTTTTGCTGTGTCTACCTTTGTTTAGAAGATTTCACCCCATTTTCTGTCCCTGTGGGAATTGGATTTTCAAAAGGTTGGCTTGTTGTGGGAACAAGGATTGGAAAGAAAACTTGAAGGGAGACTGTGAAGATGTGGCAGGGAGGAATCTTTTTTATCCCACCGCTGCCACCAAATTGTGGAGATGTCAGGCAGAGAGGAAATTTTCTTTTCTTTCTTATTCTTATTCACTTTAGATGGTAGCGTTACTTAGTTTTGAATGTAGGTGACAGAGACTTGGATATTGAAGAACAAAAACAAGTTTATTTCAGACACAGAGCTTAGTGGTTACAGTAACTTCTCTAAAGGCACTTAGATAATGGTTGCAAAGTTATTAACTGATCACTTTGGATCTAACTGGGATTGCTTTCCCTTCCTACTCGGACTCTACAAATACAGTAGTCTCACTTATCCAAGCTAAACGGGCCGGCAGAAGCTTGGATAAGTGAATATCTTGGATAATAAGGAGAGATTAAGGAAAAGCCTCTTAAACATCAAATTAGGTGATGATTTTACAAATTAAGCACCAAAACTTCATGTTATACAACAAATTTGACAGAAAAAGTAGTTCAATACGCAGTAATGCTACGTAGTAATTTCTGTATTTATGAATTTAGCACCAAAATATCACGATATATTGAAAACATTGACTACAAAAATGGCTTGGATTATCCAGAGGCTTGGATAAGCGAGGCTTGGATAAGTGAGACTCTACTGTAAACCTAAACAAGTCACCTAACTTGCTTAATTTAACACCACTAGAGATCTGAGTTCCCCTGGTTTCCCTAACCTGGAACCAGTGTCTTCCCTGTGACTAAAATCAAAGACTAAACTGTTTTTTAAAACATTCCCTCCTTTTCCTTCAAACGGCGGTTGGCTCCGCCCTCGTTACTATGGCAACCTGCCTCAGAATGCTGAGCTGGTTACCATCCCCCATGCACTGGTGACTAATACTTACCCTTTTAAACATAGTTAAACCTGACTTTTAAAACAAAATTAAACATGAATCAAAAATAAATATAAATCAAAATAAAAACACACTTCTTTACAGAGACCCCTTTCCTCTCACTTCCTGTTGTCTCAGTCCCGTTCTTATGAGTTGTTTCAAAGTCATATGTTGTAACTTGGGGACTGCCTGTATACTAAACAATGTAGCATTATATCCCACCTCAATGTGCATCATTTGCAATTTTTTTGGGGGGGGGGGGTTCCTTTCCCTTGTGATTTGATGATATTTTGAAATATTCTCATGGAGGCAGTGAACTTATGCTCCAGATAAAACTTCCCACACCATCCTCCATCAGGTCTTTAGGAAAAGTTTCCACAAAAAGAAATTACAGTAGAGTCTCACTTATCCAACGTTCTGGATTATCCAACACATTTTTGTAGTCCATGTTTTTAATATATCGTGATATTTTGGTGCTAAATTCATAAATACAGTAATTGCTACATAGCATTACTGCGTATTGAACTACTTTTTCTGCCAAATGTGTTGTCTAACATGATGTTTTGGTGCTTCATTTGTAAAACCATAACCTAATTTGATGTTTAATAGGCTTTTCCTTAATGCCTCCTTATTATCCAACATATTCGCTTATCCAACATTCAACCGGCCCGTTTATGTTGGATAAGTGAGACTCTACTGTACCTACCATCTTAGAGTCTTTCTTTCAGTCTCGTTCAAAGTTAGAATTGGAGATTAATGTTGTTTGTTTTCTGGGCCGTATGGCCATGTTCCAGAAGCATTATCTGCTGAGGTTTATATATCTGCATATAATGATGTCCACGGTGGGAGAAAGAACACTTGTCTGTTGGATGCAAGTGCGAATATTGCAATTGGCCATCTTGATTAGCACTGAATAGCCTTGCAGCTTCAAAGCTTGACTGCTTCCTGCCTCAAACATTCAAGTGTTCTTTCTCCCAGCCTGGACATTATTCCAGAGGTATATGAACCCCACTTGCCTAGTTTCCAACAGACCTCACAACCCCTGAGGATGCCTGCCATAGATGTGGACGAAACATCAGGAGAGAATGCTTCTGGAACATGGCCATATAGCCCAGAAAACACAACAACCCTGTGATTCCGGCCATGAAAGCCTTCGACAACACAATGGAGAGAATGTTTGAAAATATTCAGTGAATGATCGAAAAATATGAGGAAGTCTGGTGAGGCGAGTCCTGGACGCTGGGAGTTCTTCCATGCAAAATTCGTGTTTGCTTCTTTTATGGGTGAAGAAAATAGTTAACATTACTCATTCCTTCCTAGGCAAATTTTGGACTTTTGGAGATGAAATCCAAAACACTTGGAGGGCCAAAGTTTGCCCATGCCTGCTGTAGGGAGTCACAGAGATTTGCAGGAACTGTGTGTTTTGGAGAAGAGATACGTGCCATGTGTAAACTTCCCCCTAAAGTACTTCAAATTAGAACAAAAACCATTTTAGTTGCTAATTGCCTTTGTCCCTTGTGCCTTCTAATAGTAAACTGCACTGCAATATTATATATCGGGATCCCTTGCATTGTCGCTCTCCTGGCAGTTCTACTCATGATTGCCCGCTTCTGGAAGCATGTCTTTGGAGGTAATGCCGTTTCTAAATATAATATTAATTCAATCATATCCACTCCAATATGGATGTTGTTGTGGACCAGGACAAATGCAAGATGCTCCACTTAAGCAGAAAAAAAATGAAATGCAAAGATATGAATGGGGGATGCCTGGCTCAAAAGCAGTACATGCGAAAAGGATCTTGAAGTCCTCGTGGGGAGGAAGGTGAATATGAGCCAACAATGTGATGTGGTGGCTAAAAAAGCCAATGGGATTCGGCCTGCATAAATAAGAGTCTAGTGTCATGCTCCCCCTCTATTCTGTCTTGGTCAGACCGCAACTGAAATCACACTGTCCAATTCTGGGCACCGGATTGAAGGGAGATGTGAACTCTAAGCTGGAAGGTGTCCAGAAAAGGGTGACTCAAATGATCAAGGGTCTGGAGAACAAGCCCTATGAGGCGCGGCTTAAAGAACTGGGCATGTTTAATCTGGCTGAGGGTGATGAAGGTGTATTGGGAAAATATAATACTTGTATTGGAAAATATATATTGAATGTAATCATGTTAAGAAATAGAAATAGGAAAATATGTAATCACCAGCAGATTGTGTGCTAGCCTTAAAAATACACTCTGCTCAGCAAAAGCAAGACCTAAGTTCACTCTGAGTGCCAGGGACATATGTTAAGTGTCAACAAGAATAGATAAGCTAATGGACAAGAGACAAATTAAGGCTTTTTGGGATGTCAAGATAAGACCGGGCGCCATGAGGGGAGTGCTAATAGGTCTCTGACATCTAAGATAAGGGGGAACTCCTTAATTAATGAGAACCCCTAATGGATGAGATGAGAATTCCAGAGATAAGGCTAATGGAGGGTCAGGGGTCTTGAAAGTAGTCTATATTTTAGGAAAATGCAAAGATAGCTTTTTAGTAAGTGCACAGTAAGACTTTTTTGACACTAATTGGTGATGGATAATGCCTGCATGACGTAGTAGATGGAGGAAAAAGGATATATAAGAACCTATGATCCTTTGTTCCAGTACCTTCACTTTCCTGACCACAGGAGAAGGTCTTTGCTTATTCTCTCTGGCCATTGAGAATAAACGTCATTTTTTCTACAGCCACCGGAACTCTCTTTGTCTCATTTCCTCAAACCTTTGTCTGCCATTTCAAGGGGAAGGCTGAGAGGAGACATGATGGGACACATGGATCAGGATGTGAGGGGAAGGAAGTCATAGGGAGGAGGGAACAAGCTTGTTTTCTGCTGCCCTGCAGACTAGGATGCGGAATGATGGCTTCAAACTAGAGGAAAGAAAGGGGATTCCACCTGAACATCAGGAAGAACTTCCTCACTGTGAGAGAGAGCTGTTCAGCAGTGGAACTCTCTGCCCCGGAGTGTGGTGGAGGCTCCTTCTTTGGAGGCTTAGAGGCTGCATGGCCATCTGTTGGGTGTGCTTTGAATGCGATTTTTCTGCTTCTTGAAAGCGGGTTGGACTGGATGGCCCACGAGATCTCTTCCAGCTCTATGATTCTAAGAGTCTATGAAAATAACTTTGGCTCCTGTTCATCTAGTCCAGGGGTCCCCAAACTAAGGCCCGGGGGCCAAATGCGGCCCTCCAAGGTCATTTACCTGGCCCCACCCTCAGTTTTATAATACATTTTTATATCAGTTTTAATAATATGTTGTATATACATATAATATTGATAAAAATATTATAATGTTTTACAATATAATACTAATAATAATACCATATAATAATATTAATTATATGTTATATATTACATATAGTATTACAATATAGTGGTATATTTCAATATAGTAATGTATAATGCTAATATTGTGCTATGCTAATAATATAATATACTAGCTGTGCCCGGCCACGCGTTGCTGTGGCAAAGTATGGAGGAAGGGCCTTGAGTCTACACTGCCATATAATCCAGTGCAAATTAGATAATCTGTGGAATTGGCCTAAGTGAGGCCTAAATCTGCCTGTCCCCTAACTGAACCCTGGCTGTCCCTTGGCTGAGTTGGTTGCTAGGAGACCAAGTGGGCAGAGATTAGCCCTCTAAACTGGCAGCAATTGGATAAAAACAATTATTGCTCTCTCTCTAATTAGGACTTTATTTTTCTTTTCTTTTTGTTGTATCAACCTAGAGGCATGGATGATGGGTTGTATTGTCAAATTTTGAGGTTGGGGGGCCTGTAGTTTTGTTGTTTGTGGGTCGCCGTGATGCCATCACTCATTTATATATATAGATTGTATGTACATACAGCTGCTCTGAGTCCCCTTCGGGGTGAGAAGGGTGGGATATAAATGTAGCAAATAAATGTAGTAAGCAAATAAATAATTAATTTTAGACTTAGGCTCACCCAAATTCTGAAATGACTTGAAGGCACACAACAACAACAACAATCCTAATTAACTTGACTATCTCATTGGCCAGAAGCAGGCCCATACTTTCCCTTGAAATCCTGATAGGTTTATGTTGGTTAAGATTGTTTTCATTTTTAAATATTGTATTGTTCTTTCATTGTTGTTGTTGTTTTGCACTACAAATAAGACATGTGCAGTGTGCATAGGAATTTGTTTGTATTTTTTTTCAAATGATAATTCGGCCCCTCAACAGTCTGAAGGATTGTAGATCGGCCCTTTGCTTTAAAAGTTTGAGGACCCCTGATCTAGTCGATGCTTTTCCTTTGTCTGCAGCCTGGGGATGGAGTGACAAGGCCTATCCCTTGCCCTTCCTGCTTCATTGAGGAGCATTGGTTGAAGCGGGCAAAGTCAATGGGTGCATCCATACTGTAGAATTAATGCAGTTTGGCATCACTTTGATTGCGGCGAGAGTTGTTGTTTGGTAAGGCACCGGCCCTCCTTGGCAGAGAAGGCTAAAGACAATTGTAAATGGACAACTCCCACAATTCCATAGCATTGTGCCATGACAGTTAAAGTGGTGTCAAACTGCATTAAGTCTACAGTCTAGATCAGGGGTCCTCAAACTTTTTAATCCAAGGGCCGGTCCACAATCCTTCAGACTGTTGAGGGGCCGGATTATCATTTGAAAAAAAAGACAAACAAATTCCGATGCACACTGCACATGTCTTATTTGTAGTGCAAAAACAACAACAAGAACAATGAAAGAACAATACAATATATAGAAATAAAAACAATTTTAACCCAACATACATTTATCAGGATTTCAATGGGAAGTGTGCTCCTGCTTCTGGCCAATGAGATAGTCAAGTTAATTAGGATTGTTGTTGTTGTTGTTGTTGTTGTTGTGTGCCTTCAAGTCATTTCAGACTTTGGGCGAGCCTAAAATGTATTTATTTATTATTTATTTATTTGCTGCATTTATTTACTACATTTGTATCACACCCTTCTCACCCCAAAGGGGACTCAGAGTGGCTTAGAAATTATATGTACATACAATATATTATATTATTATCATAGCACAATATTAGCATTATATATTACTATATTGAACTATACCACTATACTGTAATATTATTAGTAATATTATATGTAATATAGAATATATAATAAATATTATTATATGGTATTATTATTAGTGTTATATTGTATTACATTATAATATTATTATTATTATCAATATTATATGTATATACAATATACTATATTATAAAACTGAGGGCGGGGGCCGGGTAAATGAACTCGGAGGGCCGCATCCGGCCCCCGGGCCTTAGTTTGGGGACCCCTGGTCTAGATGCACACCATGTCTTCTGAAAATAAGACAGAATTCCAACTTGCCTAAAGGAGGCAGATGTGAGGCCTTCACTGTCATTATAATGCAGATTGAACGGGATTATATGGCAGTGGAGACTCATATAATCCAGCTCCATCTGCATTATATGGTCATTGCAGACCAGGCATGGGCAACCTTCAGCCCTCCAGGTGTTTTGGACTTCAACTCCCACAATTCCTGACAATCTACCGGCTGTTAGGAATGGTGGGAGTTGAAGTCCAAAACACCTGAAGGGCCAAAGTTGGCCCATGCCTGGTATATACTGACCATATGATGCAGTTCAAACTACATTATATGTCAGTATAGATGTGGCCTAAAATAGCAATTCCTGAATTTTCTATAATTGATTTTAAAAACTCTGGGTGACTTTGAGAGTCACACTCTCTCAGCCTCCGAGGAAAGACTCCTCAGAATAAACCTGGCCTAAGAAAGCCCTGCAATAAGTTTTAAACAATACAAAGAGCCACTGGACTTTGAAATGTGTTGATTTTTTAATGTTGTGAGCTGCTTAGCATCTCAATCAGAAGATAAAAGCAGAACAACAAAAAACAACAACAACAACAACAACAACAAATTAACTAAGCTTTCCTCTTTTTCTCCTTTCTCATAGGAAATGTCAGGAAACCAGCCAATGAAATGCCCATGACGCCAATGCCACAGGTATGTGCAGTCCTTGCATGATGGCAATCTGGGATTTTAAATTTGTGTTTGAATTTATTTTTTTCTAAGGATCTTAGGCCCCTTCTACACTGCCATATAAAAACCAGATTGCTTTGAACTGGATTATATGGCAGTGTAGACTCATATAATCCAGTTCAAAGCCGATAATCTGAGTTATCCACTTCAATGATCTGAATTATATGGCAGTGTAGATCCACCCTATGATGATCCAAAAGTCTCTTTTTAAAAAAGAATCAATGGTGCTGCTGAATTTTACAGATCGAACAATACTTTCAGGTAAAATTAGAGAGCTTTTGTCCCCCCAGCCGATTCTGCAAACATAGGGCCCTCCCACACAGCCATATAACCCAGAATATCAAGACAGATAATCCACAATATCTGTTTGAACTGGGTTATCTGAGTCCACACTGCCAGAAATCCAGACTGTAAACCCACAGAGTGGGAAAAGAATGCTATGCTCTGAAGATAAACGGGTCGGCAGAACCTTGGATAAGCGAAAATCTTGGATAATAAGGAGGCATTAAGAAAAAAGCATATTAAACATAAAATTACATTATGATTTTACAAATTAAGCACCAAAACATCATGTTTTACAAGAAACTGACAGGAAAAGCAGTTCAATACACAGTAATTACTGGATTTACAAACTTAGCACCAAAACATTGCAACATTTACCACAAAAACAATGACTATTAAAAGGCAGACTGCCTTGGATAATACAGAACCTTGGATAAGTGAAGCTTGGATAAGTGAGACTGCTGTATTATTTATTGGAATCATGCAGACAGTATGGGCTCTAGATTCATTTGGTGCATTTCCTTAAGCTGGTATCAGAAGAGTGTCAGCATTGATGTAAGAATATTATACAGCTATATGGAAGCGGCCCTAGGAGATCAAATAATAATAGCAAGCTCAATGGAGGCAACACCATCAAGGCCATAAACACCTGGGCCATACCTGTCATAAGATATACTGCTGGCATCATAAACTGGACACAGATGGAACTGGACAATTTGGACAGAAAAACAAGAAAACTCATGACCATTCATCATTCACTGCACCCTCACAGTGATGCTGACCGACTATATCTGCCTAGAAGATCAGGGGGCAGAGGACTCTTACAAGTAAAACAAGCAGTCAAAGAAGAAGAACATGCCCTGGCAGAAGATGTAAAGCAAAGTGAAGAACCTGTTTTGATTGAAGTCAAAAATCAGAAACTCCTCAAAGCACAGCAGACAAAAAACCAGTACAAGAAAGCCGCACTACAAACTAGAAATGACAGCTGGCACAACAAAACATTGCGTGGAAGGTTCCTTGACAAAATTGAAGGAAAAGCTGATAAGGAGAAGACCTGGCTCTGGCTCACGAATGGGACCCTGAAGAAGGAGACAGAAGGCCTGATCCTTGCAGCCCAGGAGCAAGACATCAGGACAAAGGCCATTAAGGCCAAGATCGAAAAATCAGCTGATGACCCAAAATGCAGACTCTGCAAGGAAACCTACGAAACCATTGATCATATCCTCAGCTGCTGTAAGAAAATTGCACAGACAGACTACAAACAGAGGCATAACCATGTGGCCCAAATGATTCATTGGAACTTATGCCTCAAGTACCACCTCCCTGCAGTAAAGAACTGGTGGGATCACAAACCTGCAAAAGTCTTGGAAAATGAGCACGCAAAGATACTGTGGGACTTCCGAATCCAGACTGACAAAGTTCTGGAACACAACACACCAGACATCACAGTTGTGGAAAAGAAAAAGGTTTGGATCATTGATGTTGCCATCCCAGGTGACAGTCGCATTGGCGAAAAACAACAGAAAAAACTCAGCTGCTCTCAGGACCTCAAGATTGAACTTCAAAGACTCTGGCAGAAACCAGTGCAGGTGGTCCCGGTGGTGATGGGCACACTGGGTGCCGTGGCAAAAGATCTCAGCCGGCATTTGGAAACAATAGACATTGAGAGAGTTACGATCTGCCAACTGCAAAAGGCCACCCTACTGGGATCTGCAGCATCATCCGAAAATACATCACACAGTCCTAGACACTTGGGAAGTGTTCGACTTGTGATTTTTTTATACGAAATCCAGCATATCTATCTAGTTTGCTGTGTCATAATAAAATAATAATAATAATAATAATAATAATAATAATAATAATAATAATAATAATAATAATATACTTTATTTTTCTATCCCGCCACCATCTCCCCGAAGGGACTCAGGGCGGCTAACATGGGGCCAAGCCCAACGTAATACAAATATAATAGTTTAAAAACAACAGATAAGTCAAACAATATCAACATAACATTCAGACATAAACAAAATTAAAACACAAAATAGAAAACAACCATGATGAGAAATAGGGAGGGTAATAAAACAATCCTAGTGATCTTTGGCCTTCTCTTCCAGACCAAATATGCAGAACTCCGTTCCAGCAGATGAAGAAATCTATTTGTTTCCCAAATAGATCGATTCTGGTAATGATTTGTGGCCCATTTTAAAAGAAGGGAAGACTGGGTGATTATAGATGCTTGTATTAAACATGATTTCCCCCTATACCGATATGATCTGTGTCCTTACTCAGAAGTGAGATCTCGCGTTCAGTGTGATGCTAGGAAGGAAGTGTCCTGAGATATGAGGCGACTCATTTACCATCATTTTGCAAATGTTTCCTTTGTGCTTTGCACCTTTATATATATATATATTTCCTGCCTGCAAGCCTCGAGGGAAGGTCCAGCTGAGCACAAGAGCAAATGCTTTCCTGTTTTGTAATCAGGAGGGAAAAGAGTAATTGGTTGCATGTCTTACCAAATGTAAGTAAACATTATAAGAGCCCTAAAATTGGGGCTCTTTCTGCTCTTTGCAGGAAGGAGTTTCAATCCTCTCTGGGATCCAGTCTGAATTTTAAATCTTTATCCTTAAGTATCAGCTTTAGAGATACAGAAAAGACAACAAGAATAGCAATGGCAAGAGTACCATCCAAGGAAACAATCCTATTTACAAGCTACTGGTAATACCTTGGGCTGGGTCTACATCTGCCATAGAATGCACTTTGGAACTGCTCTAGCTGTAGGGTGAACTACAACTCCCACAATGGTGAATCATTCCCCTCCAACCCCTCCAGTAGATTGAGTTAGTCATGCGTGATCTGTGTGCCAAGTTTGGTCCAGGTTCATCATCAATGGAGGTCACAGTTTCTCTGTTTGTGGGTGTGAAATGGCAGACAAAGGTTTGAGGAAATGAGACAAAGGGAGTTCCGGTGGCTGTAGAAAAAATGACGTTTATTTTCAGTGGCCAGAGAGAGTAAGCAAATAAGAAAAAAGACCTTTTCCTGTAATCAGGAAAGCGAAGGTGCCTAGACAAAGAAACACAGATCTTTATATACTATTTTGGTCTACCTCCATCTACGTCACATAGGTATTATCAATCACCAATTAGTGTCAAAAAGTCTTACTTGGCACTTAACTAAAAGCTATCTTTGCATTTTCCTAAAATATAGACTACTTCAAGACCCCTGACCCTCCATTAGGTGTTATCTCTGGAATTCCCATCTAAGCTCTCAGGATCCATTAATTAAGGATTTTCCCCCTATCTCAGCTGTCAGAGAGTCATTAGCCCTCCTCCAGGGCGCCAGGTCTTATCTTGACATCCCAAAAAGCCTTAATTTGTCTTTTGTCCATTAGCTTATCTACTCTTGTTGACACTTTATTTATTTATTTATTTTTCAAACTTATATGCCGCCACTCCCCTTTTTATACATAGGCTGCAGCCAAGCCTCTAATTCTGACCAGTCACAGCCACTGGCCAGCATGGGCTGGGAACAAAGGATGATTAAGTGTCAATGAATGGGGTTCCTTTTACTGAAAAGAAAAAATAACAAAGTGATTGAGGGCATTTTCTGGCCCTACCCAGGAAGGCTATTGTCTTATGAGATGAACATGGC
This sequence comes from Anolis carolinensis, assembly GCF_035594765.1. Classification (NCBI taxonomy): domain Eukaryota; kingdom Metazoa; phylum Chordata; class Lepidosauria; order Squamata; family Anolidae; genus Anolis; species Anolis carolinensis. The sequence goes on along the minus strand of NW_026943825.1, from coordinate 11,204,837 downwards.
ATGGCCCCTTAATAGGGCTGGCTGGTGATTCCAGACCCCAGAGAAACAAAACATCATATATTAATACAATCATGCAAAAATGATAGAAGATGGGTTTGGATGTAGACATGCAGATTTCCTTCCGATGCAAGAGGTCCTGTCCATCAAAGGCGCAGGTGGTGAAATGGGTTCTTCCCCAGAGGGCAGCGAGAGGTGATTGCCCTGCCTGAGTAAGCTATTGTGTTACAATGTCCAGATGAAGTCCACGAGATGGATGAGGCTGGAAACTGATGAGGAAATTCCCAGCTTGGTTTCTTTTCCCCAGACTATGCAATTGTGTGGGACGCAAGACATCTTTGGGTTCAGGAACAAGGTTCCCACCAAAGGGAAGGAATGGGGATCTCAGGAGCGTAACGTATTAGGTTAACACAACATATAGGCAAAATAGGAACACATAGGAAAAAACATGGAGTGTTTAGGGCAATTTATATACATGAGAGACATTGTTTTCCAAAGTACCTTTAACAAGCCAGGCTTCCCAGAGGAAAAAGGGGAAGGAAGGCAGGCATAGTAGAAGAAGAGGAGGAAAGGGGGGAAAACGTGAGGAAGGAAGAAAAAGGGAAGGGGAAGGAAAAGAGGGAGGAAAGGAGAAAGAAAGGAAGGGAAGGAGGAAGAAGAGAAGGAAAGGAGGGGGAAGAAGAAAGAAAAAAGAGAAAAAAGGAGACTTCAGTGGGTGGGGACCTGGCCCAGGTAAACTAAACATCCCAAGGACCCAGGGCTAGTTTTCTCATGCAGTGTGACAGCGCGAGTGGCGCCATCTATATGTTGAACTGTAAGTTGCAAGATTTGAATTGTATCATGCCTGATTTTGCCTTTACCCTGTAAATGTAGTTGGATTGATTGGTTATTTATAGCTGTCAATCAATGTTGTTTGCACCAGTTATATTGCTCCCTCAGCTCAATTGTTTGGCTCCACCTCTTCCTGGAGTAGGACAATGTTTCCTTTTTTCATTCCACCATCAAGCTTTCTACCAGATGGACGTGAGAGAGACTTGGCTCTAAAAGCCCTTGATTAAGTTAACCTCTCAGCACCAATTCTGAGGTTCTTACCCTTGAGACTTACGCTTCATGTTCAGGGCCAACCTGGACGACGTTGAGGAGTCTCGAGCGCCTTCAAATCAGTTCTTTGGCACCAAAGGAAGACTGTGTCTTCAAACATAGGCCATTTGGACTGAGGCTGAGGATTGCTCCGGCATTCACAGCCATTGAGAAAGAGGGACCTGGAAAAGCTTCTCAGCTGCAGAGCTCCTTGGACTTAAGACAACCAAACACTGTAATGTATTTTCCTTTACCCCTTTGAAACTTCCAGCTTATCGCCTTAATGGGATAACCTTTTGTGAACAATAAAACCAGTTTTGAGATATCTACAGTGTTTTGGTCCTTGGGAGTTCCAGTTTCCCTAAAGGAGGGCAAGAAGCAATCCCCTGGGGAAAGATGTCACGTCCATGCCTCTTTCGCTAAGAGTTATAGCCGCAGGCGCAACGGCACATGCAGCAATAATCAAATTTCAGCATAACAGGTCTGTGTGCCAAGTTTGGTCCAGATCCATTGGTGTTTGGGTTCACAGTGCTCTCTGGATGCAGGTGAACTACAACTCCCCTAAATCAAGGTGAATTTTCCCCAAAAACCTCCAGTATTTTTTGCTGGTCATGGAGGTCTCTGTGTGCCAAGTTTGGTCCAATTCTACTTTGGTGGAATTCAGAGTGCTCTTAGATTGCATGTGAACTATACATCCCAGTCCCTACAACTCCTATAAATCATGGTAAATTCTCCCCAAACCTCTCCAGTGTGTTCAGTTGCTGATGGATTCCTCTGTTTTCTGTGTGCCATAGAGAAGAATAGGAAAGGGTTATGGGAGGGGCAGTGGGCGGGGTCATGCAAATTTCACGCCAATGGAGAGATTCAGGAACACTGGGGTGTCATTGGTGGAGGAAAAATGGAAAATCTAGAAGGAAATTGTCCCCATATGAAAGCCTTCTCTTGGGTGGTGGGCAGTGTGGCATTTGTGGAGGACATTGGCAGGATTCTTAGACATGTTCATGGCGCTCACTATAACCTGCAATGTCATTGGAGGCCATTGGTGTCTCTTGAGTTGTGGGAGCTAAAGATGTGTGTGGAAGTGGGAGCTTGTTTGTGGAAGTGAACACCTCAGCCATACACACTCATACATATTTTCATTTGTATTATGTGTATATGATATTGAGCTCTTTTAGTTAGGGATTTCCTTCTTGAAGGGAATCCCCCGCTCCTCTCTCGGGCGTGAGTCTGAGGATCCTGGCAAGAGGGGCAGCCCCTATAGATCAATCAAGGTTTAGCCAAAGAATTTCTCACCCTCAGGATGTTGAAGAAAGAACTCCGAGTTTTATTCAGTTTCAGCTGAAAAAGGATGACAGTCTGCGATCGTTCGTCAAGAGTCATGACATACATTTACAGATCAACCATTTTATAACAAAAATATGGGAGGCGTGGATTGAATTCCGCGCGACACCTTTTCCCCGCCTTCCTATGCGCTGATTGGTCCTTAAAATGGTGGCGGGAACCCTCGTCCAATCAGAGGGCTCCCTATGTCTCAGGGTCCCCCACCAATCAGGGATGAGGAGGCGGGTTTATCTAGGAACAATGGACTTGCTGGGGATTAACGAGGAATTATGATTGAGTCATTGAGTCAATGTCCAGGAGGGGTTTCTAGACTGCGTCTTGGGGTGTAAAACCGCTATTAAATAAGACCTCCCTGGACCCATCTGTATGTAACAACTACAGACCTATTTCCAACCTCCTGTTTTTGGGCAAGGTTCTGGAGCGGGTGGTTGCCACGCAGCTCCAGGAGTTCCTCGATGACACTGATTTTCTGGACCGCTCGCAGTCTGGCTTCAGGCCTGGGTACAGCACCGAGACGGCTTTGGTGGCCTTGGTGGATGACCTCCGCAGGGAGCTGGACAGGGGGAGTGTGACCCTGCTGGTTCTCTTGGACATCTCAGCGGCTTTCGATACCATCGACTATGGTATCCTTCTGGGACGTCTCTCCGGGATGGGCCTTGGGGGCACGGTTCTGCAGTGGCTCCGGTCCTTCCTGGAGGGTCGTTCCCAGATGGTGAAGCTGGGGGATACCTGCTCGGACTCCTGGCCATTGACCTGTGGGGTCCCGCAAGGGTCTATCTTATCCCTCATGCTATTCAACATCTACATGAAACCGCTGGGAGAGGTCATCCGGAGTTTTGGAGGGCGTTGCCATCTCTACGCAGATGACACGCAAATCCACTACTCGTTTCCACCTAATTCCAAGGAAGCTCCTCAGATGCTGAACCAGTGTCTGGCCGCTGTGGCGGACTGGATGAGGAGGAACAGGTTGAGGATCAATCCTGACAAGACAGAGGCCCTCCTGGTCAGTCGCGCGTCGGATCGGGGTATTGGGTGGCAACCTGTGCTGGACGGGGTCGCACTCCCCCTGAAATCACAGGTCCGCAGTTTGGGGGTCCTCCTGGATTCAGCGCTGACGCTTGAGGCGCAGGTGTCGGCGGTGGCCGGGAGGGCTTTCGCACAACTCAAACTTGTGCGCCAACTGCGACCATACCTCGTGAAGTCTGACTTGACCATGGTGGTCCATGCCTTAGTCACCTCTAGACTGGACTACTGTAATGCGCTCTACGTGGGGCTTCCCTTGAAGACGGCGTGGAAACTACAATTGGTTCAGCGTTCGGCTGCTAGATTAATAACGGGAGCGAGTTACAGGGAGAGATCCACTCCCTTGTTTAAGGAGCTCCACTGGCTGCCGTTTATTTTCCGGGCCCAATTCAAGGTGTATACCATCACATATAAAGCCCTAAACGGTTTGGGACCCACCTACCTTCATGACCGTATCTCCTATTATCAACCTACCCAATCCCTTCATTCATCAGGGGAAGCTCTCCTGGCGCCACTGCCAATAACCCAGACCCGCCTTGTGGGAACAAGGGAGAGGGCCTTTTCTGCTGTGGCCCCCCGATTATGGAATTTACTGCCCACTGAGATTAGGCAAGCCCCCACATTAGTAGCCTTCAAGAAAGATTTGAAAACATGGCTTTTCCGTGGTGCCTTTGGAGAGTAACTATTTTACATCCCTTTTCTGTTGCTCCCTCTAATATCTATCCTCTAGACTACACCACTTCCTTGACCCTGATTGCTATGGTTTTATTTTATGTTTCTCTCACCCCGAGTTTTAATTTAATGTTCATACGGACCGCACTTGTTTTTATTGTTCTCTTGATTTGTATTGTAATGGATATTTTATTTATTGTACTGTTCATTGTGTTCTGAAGTGTTGTTTTTTTTTAATATGCTGTTTATTTTGTATTGTTTTGGGCATGGCCCCATGTAAGCCACCCCGAGTCCCCGTTGGGGAGATGGTGGCGGGGTATAAATAAAGTTTTATTATTATTATTATTATTATTATTATTATTAAATATACATTTTGGTCTGGCAGGCTTTGCCAGATTTCGGTGATGGGCTGTATTTGTTTTCGAAAGGTGTCATGTCCATGTTGACAGCTGAGACCATCCTAGACTTTTTGTAAGTGAACCGAGAACCGGATGGTCACCCTTTGCATTAAATGGGCTGCTCCGACATTCAATGGAAGGAGGGAGACCAAATCTATTGTCCATGCAAGAAATGGGTGTCTGACAGTTTCCTGGTGGAAGGGATTTCCTTCTGAGGTGCTGCAACTTGTTCATTCCTAGGTCAGGTCTCGGTCATTCTTCAACATAAGACATTTTTCACAAGAATAAAGAAAAGGAACAGGTAGGGTACATAATTCATACACAGGAAAAGACATTGCACAAGGAAAATAATATTGGAAAATGTGTGTCAATACAGGAAAAGCAGAAAGATAAGCAGTGAGAAATAAGGGCAAACATGTGGTTTAAAATGGGCTAACTCTTTTGTCTGAATAAACAGGGAGTGCTTTTGTTTGTAAAAGGATTAACAGGGTTGTTATCTCTTGCCTCAGGCTAAAAGGTCAAACACCTTTGGTGCAGGGATTTTAGTAAAATTACAGTGGACAGTAAATATCTCAGTTACCGTCTGCTATAAATGTATGAAATGTAGGACATAAGCCTTGATTAAAATGTACACACTATCTAACATGGGAAGGGTCCTTGTTATTGTTATTGTGGTCTTTGCAAATTGACCAAGACATCCAGCCTGATGTCCTTGTCAAAACTATGAATTCCTTAAATCATCGCTCACCTTCGATCTCATATAGATAGATATACAGTAGGGTCTCACTTATCCAAGCTAAATGTCCGGCAGAACCTTGGATAAGCAAATATCTTGGATAATAAGGAGGGATGAAGGAAAAGCCTATTAAACATCAAATTAGGTTATGCTTTTACAAATTAAGCACCAAAACATCATGTTATACAACAAATTTGACCGAAATGTAGTTCAATACACAGTAATGTTATGTTGTAATTACTGTATTTACGAATTTAGCACCAAAATACCATGATATATTGAAAACATTGACTACAAAAATGCCTTGGATAATCCAGAAGCTTGGATAAGCGAGTCTTGGATAAGTGAGACTCTACTGTATTATATTTTATTCTGGTTTATTATTTTTATGTTTAGTTTTGTTGGCGCTCCATGCAGTCATGCCAGCCACATGACCTTGGAGGTGTCTACGGACAACGCCGGCTCTTCGGCTTAGAAATGGAGATGAGCACCAACTCCCAGAGTCAGGGGAACGTCAGGGGAAAACCTTTACCTTTACCTTGTTGGCTAAGGAATCATGGGGGTTGTAGTTTGGCAAGGCTTCTTTGGCCTCCTCTGCCCAACAGGGCCAGTATCTCCCCAAACTACAACTCCCATGAATCCATTGCTTTGAATCATGGCAATTAAAATGGCGCCGATACATCCTTCGCGACTCTTTTCTCTCCCTCAGAAAGGCCTTCCCGCCTTTTTTTCTTCCCTCAGAACTACGACTCCCATAATGCATCTGTGGGAGGAAAGCTCCCTCTCCCTCTTTCGCTCCCTGTGGGCGGGTCGAGCCAAACCCTTCTCGCTCCTGATTGGCCGACTCGGCTTAGTTGCCCCCTCCCTCCTGGGAGGCTTTGGCCCCGCCCCTTCGCCTGCCTGCCTTCAGTCCCTTCCTTCCCTCAGCCGAAGCCGGAGTTGCTGAGCCAAGCGGCGGTCCATCCGGGCACTCGCGATGGGGGCGGCCGTCTTCTTCGGCTGCACCTTCATCGCCTTCGGGCCGGCCTTGGCCCTCTGCCTGCTCACCGTCGCCGGAGACCCCCTGCGCGTCATCATCCTCGTGGCCGGGTCAGCCAAGGGGTCGCTGAGGGGGGAGAGGGGGGCCATTGTGGGATGGGGAAGCCCTGGGGGCGGGGCTTGGGCAGGCCCCGCCCACTCGGGAAGTGCGGAAGTAGGGGCGCCCTGCTTGGAGGATGAGGGAAAGGGGGCTTGGAGGGAGGGGGCTCGTATAAGGACAGGGGCTTGGAAAAGTTACTTTCTGATGGCAATGTTCAAACCTATAGCAAGATTAGGGGATAGGACTTCAGATCCCTGGTCATGAGCAAACTTGGGCCCTCCAGGTGTTTTGGACTCCAACTCCCACGATTCCTAACAGCCTACCGGCCCAAGTTTGCCCTCCATGCTTGCAAAAGCCCCTTTGGCATGAATCCCCCATCTATAGCCTGCAGCTTCCTTCCACTATTCAGTATAACTGCAATTCCCAGAATCCCCCAGATGACATGGCTATTACTCCCCAGATCCCTGACCTATCAGCCTCCCAATTGATGTGACTACGATTCCCAGAATCCACAGATGACATGGCTATTACTCCCTAAATCCCTCCCAGTCAGTGTGACTGCAATTCCCAGAATCCCCCAGATGACATGGCTATTACTCCCCAGATCCCTGACCTATCAGCCTCCCAATTGATGTGACTACGATTCCCAGAATCTCCCAGATGACATGGCTATTACTCCCCAGATCCCTCCCAGTCAACGTGACTGCAATTTCCAGAATCCCTCAGATGACATGGCTATTACTCCCCAGATCCCTCCCAATCAACGTGACTGCAATTTCCAGAATCCCCCAGATGACATGGCTATAACTCCCCAGATCGCTCCCAATCAGCATGACTGCAATTTCCAGAATCCCACAGATGACGTGCCTATAACTCCCCAGATCCCTGACCTGTCAGCCTCCCAAGTGGCGTGACTGATTCCCAGAATCCCCCAGATTTATTTATTTAATTACGGTATGTATTTATATACTTCTCTTCTCCACCCCCAAAGGGGACTCAGGGCACTTGACATGGCTATAACTCCCCAAATCCTTCCCAATTAGTGTGACTGCAGGTCCCAGAATCCCCTAGTTTACCATGACTGCAGACTCTCAAATCCCTGAGCTATATATCTCTAGAAAGCCTAACAGATAACATGGCAAGAGTTCCCAGAATCCGCACCCACAACAGTGTATAGTCTTTCGGCATGACTGCAACTGCCAGAATCTTCCAACTGGCCATGACTGCAGATCCGTGATCTAGAACTCCTTGGAAGCCTCCTGATCAACAGGACTACAGTTGCCAGAATCCACTACGCACAGCTTGTGGGATCCTCATTCACCATGACTGCAATTCCCGGAATCCCCCAGATGCACACAACTACAGATCCCTTATCTATAACTTTAGGAAGCCTCCCTGTGAGCATGGCTACAAATGCCATAAGTTCCAGTTTGCAATTTGGAACATCCTTCCCCTATTCAGCGTGACTGCAACTCCCAGACCCCCCACCTCAGCTCCTGCCAGCATGTCTGCAACTCCCAATTAATTGACAACAACTTATGAGCAAACATGGTCTTAAATCCATTTGAGAGGCAACCCTTCCTTCCTTAAACAGGTCTAGCTTTTCCAGTTCTGCCACTCTCTGTTCTTTTTTTCCCCCCATTCCTGTGTTGCGTATTTTCCTTCCTTCTCGGCCGGAAACATATGGCAGGAGTTGCTGAGACTCAGCTTTCCGCTCATTCCTCTGCATCACAAAGCTGCGTGGGATTGCTTTGGATCCCAGTGATGGAGAATGATGGGATTTGCAGTCGTACCTCGGAAGGCCCTGTTCCATTTGTTTAACGTAATACCATCGATTGACTCAAGGTGGTTTGCAGCAAAATAATAATAATAATAAAACTTTATTTATACCCCGTCACCATCTCCCCGTGGGGATTCGGGGCAGCTTACATGGGGCAGAGGCCCAAACAACAAAGAAGAAAACATAAGCAACATAATACAAATCACACTATAAAAAGATAAAACAGTAATACAATATATCAATTAAAACAAAAATACAGGATAAAAAATTGCATTTAAAACACATAAATGGCAAAATCTTAATAAAAACGGGATAAAATTCAAGCAAGAAACACTAAAAGTAGATGAGATCGATTTAAACTAGCTGTCACATCAAATGGTCAATAAAAATAGTATAGAATTAAATATATATACTGTATATACTCGAGTATAAGCTGGCTCGAATATAAGCCGAGGCACCTAATTTTACCACAAAAAAAACTAGGAAAACATTGACTCCAGTATAATTTGACTCCAAGGATGGGTAAATTTCAGAAATAAAAATAGATACCAATAAAATTATATTAATTGAGGTATCAGTAGGTTAAATGTTTTTTAATATTTACATAAAGCTCAAATTTAAGATAAGACTGTCCAACTCTGATCAAATCATTATTCTCATCTTCTTCAATGTAAATGTGCTTCTGTATCCTTTTAATAATAATAGAGTAAAATAATACATGTAATAATAATAATAAATACAGGAAAATAATACATAATAGTAAATAGAGTAAAATAAGAAATGCAATAATAATAAGATCAGAGTGAAATAATAAATGTATTAATAATAATAATAATAATAATAATAATAATAATAATAATAATAGAGTAAAATAAATGTAATAGTAGCAACAACAATAGAGAAAAATAATAAATGTACCATATATTCTCGAGTATAAGCTGACCCAAATATAAGCCAACCAGGACCCTCAACCGAGTATAAGCTGAGGGGGGCATTTTCAGTCTTAAAAAAGGGCTGAAAAACTAGGCTTATACTAGAGTATGTACAGTATACGTATTAACAGGAAAAGAATCAAAGTGCCATAATCAGAGGTAGTCTGATCCAGGTGGTTGTATGTTTTCTGGGCTGTGTGGCCATGTTGCAGAAACATTCTCTCCTGACGTTTCACCCAAATCTATGGCAGGCATCCTTAGAGGTTGTGAAGTTTGTTGGAATCGGCAAGTGGAGTTTATATATCTGTGGAATGTCCAGGGTGGGAGAAAGAATTTTTCTGTTTTAGGCAAATGTGAATGTTGCAATTGGCCAGCTTGGTCAGCATTGAATAGCCTTGCTGCTTCAAAGCCTGCCTGCTTTCTGCCTGAGGGAATCCTTTGTTGGGAGGTGTTAGCTGATCCTGATTGTTTCTTGTTTGGAATTCCTGTTTTCTGAGTGTTGTTCTTTATTTACTGTCCTGATTTTAGGTTATTTTAAATACTGGGAGCCAGATTTTGTTCATGTTGATGGTTTCCTCCTTTCTGTTGAAATTGTCCACATGCTTGTGGATTTCAATGGCTTCTCTGTGTCGTCTGACATGGTGATTGTGAGAGTGGTCCAGCATTTCTGTGTTCTCCAATAATTTGCTCTGTCCTGGTTGGTTCATCAAGTGCTCTGCTAGGGCTGACATCTCTGGTTGAGTTAGTCTGCAGTGACTTTCATGTTCCTTGATTCTTGTCTGGGCAATGCTGCTGCGTTTGGAGGCCCCTCTGTAGCCTTGTCCACAACTGTATGGTATACAATAGACTCCTGCTGTGGTGAGAGGATCCCTCTTGTCCTTTGCTGAACGTAGCATTGGTTGGATTTTCTTAGTGTGTCTGTAGATAGTTTGTAGGTTGTGTTTCTTCATCAGCTTCCCTATGCAGTCAGTGGTGGATGTCTTCTGATGTCTGTGGTGGAGTCCACAGAAATGCTGAACCACTCAAACAACCACCATGTCAGACTACACAGGGAAGCCACTGAAATCCATGAGCATGTGGACAATTTCAACAGAACGGAGGAAACCATGAAAATAAACAAAATCTGGATACCAGTATTAAAAAAAAACCTCTAAAATTAGTACAGTAAATAAAGAACAGCACTCAGAAAATATGGTAATTCCAGACAAGAAACAGTCATCTAACACCTCCCAACAAAGGATTCCCCCAGGTCAGAAAAAGCCAGGCTGAAAGGCCATATACAGTGTTCCCTCACTTATCGCTGGGGTTAGGTTCCAGGAGCACCCGCAATAAGTGAAAATCCGCAAAAAAGAGACACTATATTTATTTTAATATTTATACTTTATTTTAGTAGTTACACACTATTTTAAGTCTTTATCAACCAATCGTGTGTTGATAAATCGCCTCCTTCTCATCCCGTTGCCACTTGGGCTCCTTTTCTCTCCCTTTGGCTTCTTCCTCCCTTCATTAAGCTGTAAATTGTAATTTTTTATGAGATAAACTTTTAGAGTTTATTGAAAAACTGCGAAACAGCGAATCCGCGAAAAGTGAACCGCGAAGTAGTGAGGGAACAATGTAGTGCTAATCAAGCTTGCCAATGGCAACATTCACACTTGCCTCAAGCAGACGAGCTTTCTCCCATCCTGGACATTCCACAGATATATATTTAAGCCCCACTTGCCTAGTTTCCAACAGGCCTCACAACCTCTGAGGATGCCTGCCATAGATGTGGGTGAAACGTTAGGAGAGAATGCTTCTGGAACATGGCTAGACAGAGCAGAAAACTCATAGCAGCCCAATGGCTGTTATGTTAATTCTCTTCTTTCCTCCAAGTCGCCTTGGCAAGATATGCATTCAGTAGAGAAGGCAAGATATGCATTCAGTCTTCTCTGTTGTAGAGAAGGCAGAACGTGGGTTTATGGAGACAATAATGTTCTTTTTAAAAACCTCTCTTACCCGCAGGGCCTTTTTCTGGCTGGTTTCTCTCCTCCTGGCCTCTTTGATCTGGTTCATATCAGTGCACTTGAGCGACCGCGAGGACGGGCGGCTGCAACACGGTCTCCTGATGTTCGGGGCGGCCATATCTGTTTTGCTGCAAGAAGCTTTCCGCTTTGCTTATTTCAAACTCCTCAAGTAAGTCTGTACAGACCATTTGATGCAGTTTGATGCCAACTTCAAACTGCAGCAGCTAGACAACAACCTTCCTTAATGTACCTCGATGCTCTGTTGTTTGTCTCATCACCATCTGGACACATTATGGTTGCCTCTGTAGCATCCTTGTCTTCTTATTCCTTGACTGTAGTCTCTATTTTGATTAGAATCATGGAGTTGAGAGAGACTACAGAGGCCATCTAGTCCAACTATTTGCCGTGCAGGAAATGCACAATGAAAGCATCCCCGACAGATGGTCATCCAACCTCTATTTACAAGCCTCCAAAGAAGGAGCTTCCACCATAATCTGAGGCAGAGACTTCCACTGTTAAATCGCTCTCACGGTCAATAAGTTATTCTTAATGTCTTGGTGGAATCTCCTTTCCTGTCATTTGAAACCATTACTGTGAACTCATAGTAACTGATGTAATGCAGAGATAGAGTTGAGTAGGTTGTGCAGTCCTAAGTGCATATATTGTCTTCTTTTGGAATTGCCTGCTGATTTTCTGCATCCGTAGGAAAGCTGACGAAGGCTTGGTGACCATAAGCGAGGATGGACGGTCTCCCATCTCGATCAAGCAGATGGCATACGGTGAGTGGGCAGGCCAGAGCTGCATCCACACTGGAGGGTTAATACAGTTTGGCATCACTTGGAGCTACCATGGCTCAGTGCTATGGGATCCTGGGATGACAGAAGGGCTTGTAAAACCAGAATTCCCATTGAGCTGTGGCCATTCGAGTGGTGTCAAACTCTGCAGAAGCCACTTTGAGTTTCCTTGTGGAGAGAAAAGTGAGGTATAAATAAGCATAATAATAATAATAATAATAATAATAATAATAATAATAATAATAATAATAATAATAATAATAATAGTAGTGTAGATGCATCCCTAGATTCTTCCTTATATGTCTTACTTGGACCTTGGAATAGTTTCCACTGAAAACAGTCCATGACTGGCTGCATTTTTCCATGTTTGGGGAGTGTTGTGTATGGGTTAAGGGAAAGCCTTTTCTGACCTTATGCAACCATTGCAAAGACCCAACGAAGCTGTAACCAAAGCATTTTTATATTCCCAAAGTTGTTTTTCTTTAAAGCAAGGGTGGGCAACAAAAGTGCTTAACTGTAGTAATAATAATAATAACAACAACAACAACAACAAAGCTTTATTCTTGTATCCCGCCCCATCTCCCCAAAGGGACTCGGGGCGATTCACATGGGACCAAGCCCAAAATACACCACAAAATACAACAACAAGGTACAATTAAAACATCTAAAATCAAATGCATATAAAATACAATAAAAACATACAATAACCAATAGCCTTCTAGGCGTAGTAAGCATTATGTTGTTGAAGGCTTTCATGACCAGGATCACTGGGTTGCTATGAGTTTTCCAGGCTGTATGGCCATGTTCCAGAAGCATTCTCTCCTGACATTTCACCCACATCTATGGCAAGTATCCTCAGGGGTTGTGAGTTCTGTTGGAAACTAGGCAAGTGGCGTGTATATATCTGTGGAGTAATGTCCAGGGTGGGAGAAAGAAAGAACTCTTGACTTTTGGAGACAAGTGTGAGTGTTGCCTTTGGCCACCTTGATTAACATTGAATAGCCTTGCAGTTTCAAAGCCTGGCTGCTTCCTGCCTGAGGGAATCTTTTGTTTGGGAGATGTTAGCTGATCCTGATTGTTTCCTGTCTGGAAATCTGTCCTGATTTTAGAGTTTTTTCAATACTAGTAGCCATATTTTGTTCATTTTCCTGGCTTCCTCCTTTCTGTTGAAATTGTTCACATGCTTGTGGATTTCAATGACTTCTCTGTGTGGTCTGACATGGTGGTTGTGAGAGTGGTCCAGCATTTCTGTGTTCTCCAATATTTGAAGTGGTCAGTTGCAGCATTCACACTTGCCTCCAACAGACAAGAGTTCTTTCTCCCATCCTGGACATTATTGCACAGATATATGAACCTCACTGATCTAGCTTCCAACAGATCTCACAACCTCTGAGGATGCCTGTGAGCAAAATGTCAGGAGAGAATGCTTCTGGAGCATGGCCATACAGCCTGGAAAACCCACAGCAACCCTGTAGAGGCATATTTAAGGACGGTTAGGCCAGCTTGTGCTTCCTCCTGTCTTAAAATTTGCAGTGGTTCATAAAAATAAGTTTTGGCAAGGCAACCCAGAAAGCTGTGCAAAGGCCTCATTTATTTATTACTAGCTTGGGGATCCAGCGATGCCTGGGTCATTTGAGAATGGTATTATTTGTCTTTTAATGTTATGTATTCTGTTTGGAGTGGGTGAACTATAATTCCCAGAATCGTGGCTGAATCCTTCCCAAACCCTGCCAGTGTTATAAGTTGGCCATTTTGGGCGTGTGTACCAGATGTGGTGCAGTACTTTCTGGATGGGGGTGAACTACTGCAACTTCCAGATTCCTGGGGCAATTGCCCCAAAATATCTATCAGTATCCCCAGCAGGCAATATTCAGTCTGTGTGCCAAGTTTGGTCTAGATTCGTCAATGGCTGGGTTCAGTGGTCTTTGGATGGAGGTGAACTACAACTCCCAAAATCAAGGCCCTTCCCACAAATATCTGCAGTTTGTTCAGTAGGTCATGAGGCTTCTCTGTGTGAAGTGTGGTCCTAGTGCATTGTCGGTGGGGGTCAGTGTTTATCTAATTGCAGGTAAACTATAACTCCCTTTTTCCCAAACTTGTCCAATATGTTGTATTGGTTATGGGGGTTCTGTGTGCCAAGTGTGATGCTCATTCATTTCAGGTGAACTATAAATCCCAGTACCTACTACTCAACTTCCAGTCCAGTTCCCCTCCAAACCCACCAGTAGTCAAATCTGGGCATATTGGGTCTGCATGGCAAGTTTGGCCGAGAGCCATCATTGTTTGGGTTCATAGCGTTCTGGGTGTGGGTGAACTACAACTCCTCTGTATTCCCCAGTAGGAGTGACAGGGCTCTGACTTGATGCAGGGTGAACTACAACTTCCACCATGTGGAGTCAGTCCCTAAACTCTTCCAGTAAGTTTAGTTGCAGCTCAGTTCTGCTCTGTTTGTTATGCAGAGAGATTGGAAAGGGAAGGGCAGTGGGCGGGGCCATGCAAATTCCACAGCAATGGAGAACCCTGGGATGCCTGCCTGTGGTGGAAGAAAAAGCAAAATCTAGGATGAAATGGTCCCCAAACGAAAGCATTCCTTGGGTGGTGGGCCGTAGTGTTTGGGAAGGACATTGGCAGGGACTGGGATACATGTTCATGGTGCTCGCTGTAACAGCAATGTCAGTGCAAAGGAGTGACTTGCTAGATTCTTGACCCTGGGAAGTACAGCCTGTTTGTGAAGGCCGGAGGCTGTCTGTGTGAGCAGACATCCGTGCCACATACACGCATACGGGTTTTTGCTTTTATTATGGCTTTAGATAGATTAGATTTATTTACAGTATATATATATTTTTCTCTGACTGAAGCCCTACATCACATCCCTTCAACAGAAACCCCCAATACCTCTATTGTAACTGGAGATCTTCCCAAAACAGTGAATGGAAGTGACATCGGGTCAGTCGTGTTTCTGTTTTGGGAAAGATTGGGTTGATAATCGAGATATTTAGTGATGCCGGAGGGGTTTGGGTCAAGACATAGGCGTTTTTACCTGTTCCCGTTTGCGGGAAAAGAAACACGCATATAAGCCCACCGATTAGGGTATTTTCAGGACTCAAAAAAAGTCAAATGTGACTCCCGTTGCCTTCTAATGTTTTGCCACCTCCTCCATTTTTCCTTGAGTTGCTTCTCCCAAAGGAAATATCCATTTTATGCCACCTTCTTAAGCTCTCTGAGTTGCCTTCCCTGTTGAAGTTGGCTTCTGCTACTTCTTTTTCTGAAACGCTTCTATTTTTAAGACAGATGGAAGTGTCGCGGAGGAGGAAGCACAAGCTGGCCCAGCCGTCCTTAAACACGGCTCTACAGTTAAAGGCTTTTGTGCCTCGTCCTTTGTTCTTGTTCTGGAACTGGATGCTGTTCCGGGCATCTCCAATATACTTCTTTTGGTGCCGAACACAGCAATAAAGAGACACTTTTTCTTTGTGGTCAGATGATGGAACAGATGGTAGAAACACTTTCCAGCTCCTTTGGCTGATCTCTTCACAATTTGAGATCCTAAACAAATTATCCCTCCGACAGCAATTCATTCCAGTCATTATTCCTGAATTTATAGAGAGTCAATTTTGGGTGCAATACCCCTAAAGCTGATGGAAGATGAGCTGCTGAGGTTGATATAGTCCCAAAGTATACAAAGAAAATTAAAGTGTGGCTCATATAATAATTGATAATAATATTATAACATAACTAGCTGTCCCCGGCCACGCATTGCTGTGGCGAAGTGTGGTGATATGGGAAATAAAAGTATTGAGGAATTGATGGTCATTAGTATATGTTATTTCCGAAAACTTGTGAATATACAATATTTCTGGTTGTTCCCTTTTTTGTCTGTTGGAGACAAGTATGAATGCTGCAATTAGTCAGAATGATTAGCATGTAATGGCCTTTTAGCTTCAAAGCCTGGCTGCTTCCTCCCTAAGGGAATCTTTTGTTGGGAGGTGTTAGCTGTCCCTGATTGTTTCATGTCTGGAATTCCCCTGTTTTCAGAGTGTTGTTCTTTGCAATATTTTGTGTTCTTCTACTGTCTGTGTAGATGAAGAAGTACCCTTGTGCAGTGCTTGAGCACACACACACAAAAAGAAAGGCTGTGACCCTCAGAAAACAGAGGATTTGCCAGGCTTTGATGATGCAAAGCTATTCATTGCTATTCATGCTGACCTTGGCATTCTGGGTTATATAGCTGTGTGGAAGGGCCTTGAGTCTACACTGCCATATAATCCAAATCAGATAATCTGTATTTTATGGGCAGTGTGGAAGATGCCCAAGTGAACCCTGTCTGTCCCCCGGGCACCATTGTGGCTGAGGGGGTTGCTATGACACGAAGGGGGCGGGGCCTATCCTTCTGACTGGCAGCCAGGGGGTGAAAGGCTCTTCCTCGTCCTCTGTAATTTAGACTAGGTTTTTTTTTTATTAAAAGACATAGATTGGATGACTATGTCTTTTGTGGCCAAATTTGGTGTGATTCGGTTCAGTGGTTTTGTTGTTTACTCCATGGGGAAAATGCACATTACATTTATATATATACTAGCTTTGCCCGGCCATGCGTTGCTGTGGCTTATGGGAATCCTTTGTTGGCCAGATGGAATAGCAGTGAATAGCCTTGCAGTCTCAAAGCCTGTCCGTTTTCTGGAGTAGCTGGAGTTTTTTGTTGTATGAACGTAGAGGCATGGATGAGGTGTTGTGCTGCCAAGTTTGGTGTTTCTGGGATGTGTAATTTTGTTGTTTTGTCCTAGGCCAAAATTTCATTACCCTTTTATATATATAGACTAGCTTTGCCCGGCTACGCATTGCTGTGGCTTATGCTTTCAGAGTGTTGCTCTTTATTTACTGTCCTGATTTTAGAGATTATATTGTTCTGTATTATTATATCACAGTCATTATTACATATTATATTTATAATCTTATATTATCTGCTTAGAACTGGATTATACGAGGCCCCTTCTACACAGCTGTATAAAATGCACACTGAAGTGGATATATGGCAATGTGGAGTCCAGATAATCCAGTTCAAAGCAGATAATCTAAGATTATGAATAGGTTATATAGCTGCGTGGAAGGGCCTTGAGTCTACACTGCCATATAATCCAGTTCAAATAAGATAATCTGTATTTTATAGGCAGTGTGGAAGAGGCCTAAGTGAGGCCTAACTCTGCCTGTCCCCTGGGCTGAGTGGGTTGCTAGGAGACCAAGTGGACGGAGCTTAGCCATCTAACTGGCAGCAATTGGATAAAAACAATTATTCCTCTCCCTCTAATTAGGACTTTATTTTTCTTTTCTTTTGTTGTATGAACCTAGAGGCATGGATGAGGGGCTGTACTGCCAAGTTTAGTGTTTCTGGGATGTGTTGTTTTGTCCTAGGCCGAAATTTCATTACCCTTTTATAGATATAGATAGATACAATATAATAATAATAGTAATACAATATAATATTAATTATATAATATTACAGTATAATGGTATAGTTCAATATAGTAATATATAATACTAATATTGTGCTATGCTAATTAAATATATAACAATGTAATGTGCGTTTTATTATGGAGTAAACAACAAAAGCACTGAATCAAATCACACCAAATTTGGCCACAAAAGACATAGTCATCCAATCTATGTCTTTCAATAAAAAAACCCTAGAAAAATAAAGTCCAAATAACAGAAAACCCCCAATTGCTTACCAATTTGAATAGCACTGAACAACCTTATAGCTTCATCGCCAGGCTGCTTCCTAACCAGAGGGATCCTCCATTGGCCACCTTGAATAGCACTCACCAGAGGGATCCTAACCACCAGACTACGCCACAGCAACGCGTGGCCGTATAATATATAGTATTACAGTAGAGTCTCACTTATCCAACACTCGCTTATCCAACGTTCTGGATTATCCAACACATTTTTGTAGTCAATGTTTTCAATATATCGTGATATTTTGGTGCTAAATTCATAAATGCAGTAATTACTACATAGCATTACTGCGTATTGAACTACTTTTTCTGCCAAATTTGTTGTATAACATGATGTTTGGGTGCTTCATTTGTAAAATCAACCTAATTTGATGTTTAATAGGCTTTTCCTTAATGCCTCCTTATTATCCAACATATTCGCTTATCCAACATTCTGCCTGCCCGTTTATGTTGGATAAGTGAGACTCTACTGTATATAGTATAATATATTGTATGTAAATATAATTTCTATGCCTCTCTGAGTCCCCTTTGGGGTGAGAAGGGCAGGATATAAATGTAGTAAATAAATAAAAGTACATATCTGTCCCATATGAGAACGGAGCAAACAAATCCAATCCGTTTCCAACATTCAGGTCTTATTCCCAGCCGCAAAACTGTTAAGATAAAGGGGGAAATCGAACAAAGGTGATAACAGCTATATAGCCATGATGCTAACATGGACTCCAAATCCCATCTGTCCAGCTCACTGCAGCTCTCTTTTCCATAGTGTCGGGTCTCTCCTTCGGCATCATCAGCGGCGTCTTCTCCGTCATCAACATCCTTGCGGATTCCATCGGGCCGGGAACTGTGGGCATCCATGGGGATTCGCCCCATTATTTCATCACGTCAGGTAATAATCTATACACCTAATAAAAGTGAAAATATGTCTGTGTCTATGTAATTAGGGTGTTCACATACACAGACAGGCTCCCATTTCCATAACTAGCTATAGCTCCCACTACTCAGTAGAACCAACATCCTCCCTCCAGTGACATTGCAGGTTACAGTGAGTGCCGTAAACATGTCCAAGAGCCCTGACAATCTCCACAAACACCATCCTGCACACCACCCAAGTGAAGGCTTTCATAAGGGGACAATTTCGTCCTAGATTTTCTGTTTTTCCTCCACCACAGACATCCCAGTGTTTCTGAATCTCTCCATCGGTGTGGGATTTGCATGACCCCGCCCCCTGCATCTCCCATAACCCTTTCCTATTCTTTTCTATGGCACACAGAAAAAGAGGACTTGATCAGCAACTGAACATATTCGAGGGTTTTGGGGAGAATTCACCATGATTTATAGGAGTTGTAGGGCCTGGGATGTATAGTTCACCTGCAATTAATGAGCACTTTGAACTCCGCCAAAGATGGAATTCGACCAAACTTGGCACACAGAGTCCCCATGACCAGCAAAAAATACGGGAGGTCTTTGGGGAAAATTCACCTTGATTTGGGGAAGTTCTAGTTCACCTACATCCAGAGAGAACTGCGGACCCAAACACTGATGGATCTGGATCAAACTTGGTACACACATGCCCCATGACCCACTTTACATCCTGGTGAAGTTATAATAATAATAATAATAATAATAATAATAATAATAATAATAATAATAATAATAATAATAATAATAATAAACTTTATTTATATACCGCCCTATCTTCCGGATGGGACTTAGGGCAGTTTCCAGTCATAAAAACAACACAAACATTACATAACAACATAACACATTATTAAGCAAAGTAAAATAATACAATTATAACAATAAATTGAATGCGATTTCCTGCTTCTTAGCAGGGGGTTGGACTGGATGGCCCATGAGGTCTCTTCCAACTCTACTATTCTATGATTCTAAATAACACTTACGTGACCAGATCAAGGGGACGGGAACCATAAACCCAATATATTAAAATGTATCATTTTAGGCTAGGGAAATCTTGTGCTAGGGAAAGTTGGGGGAGGATAGACCACGGATGATGAGATTTGCAGTATCTTCACCCGATTCAACTTCCAACAGACCACTGAAACCCCCAAGAATGACAGTCCTGGGCAAAACTTGGCACACAGACTCCCCATGACTAACAGAACAAGCTGGAGAAGTTTTGGGGACATTGATTTACAGTAGTTCACCTGCATCCAGAGAAACAGTGACCCCCACTGACAGTGGACCGGGATCCATGCCTGGGCGGTTTGTTTTTTCCCCATGGCTGCTTTTAGGAAAGAGACGTCTAATAAGTACAGTAGAGTCTCACTTATCCAACATAAACGGGCCAGCAGAACGTTGGATAAGTGAAAATGTTGGATAATAAGGAGGGATTAAGGAAAAACCTATTAAACGTCAAATTATGTCAAAAGTCAGACGCCAATTAGAGAGCAAAACAGTTTATTCAAGAAATAGCCCAAAAACAAGTCACAAACATAAAAGATGGCTTAAAACACTTAACTTTCAGTGTTTTAAAGCAGTTCAGACAAAAATGTATCAAAAGCTATGATTTAACAAATAAACCGGATTATTCAAGCAAATAATCCAGATTAAACCAAAAGGTTCTTCAGTTTGACTCAAAACGTTCTGAGTTGACTTGAAATCAGCAGCCAAAACAAAGCAAAGACTTGGAAACCCCCGAAAAAACTCCCCAAAGTCCCAAACTGGCAATGTAAACTTAAAACTCCAAACGGAAAACCTAAACGGAGCAAAGGAGCTATCCACTGAATAGCTTGTAAACAAACTTTGGAAGCTGGTGCAAAAGGAGAGAGCTCCAAGCCGCTACGGAGGCAACACCAGGGTTTGAGATTTAAAGGGACAGAGCAAAACTTCATCAAACCGGTCTGGAGTCGAAACAGGAGAAATAGCAAAAAGAGTACAGACAATGCCAGGGACTCAAGGAGTGAAGCGAAGAGAAGTCGTCAGGTCGGTCCAGGGTCAGGAAAGGAGGCAGCAACAGGGTTGGGAGGCCAGCCAGGAGTCGAGAACCGTAGGTAGTCACAAATCAGGGAGCGAAGGCAGAAGCAGAGTCGAGTTCCAGTCCAAGGTCCAGTAGTCATCAATTCAAGGTCCACGAAACGGAATGGCACAAAGAGCCAAGGTAACGGAGGCAACAGCAGCTAATACAAAATAGTAATAACAGTGCAGTCCAAGAAAACCCACACAGTTCCAGCCCTCCGTTGCAAAACAACCCAGGTTAACTTACATCAGAAGCAAAGTCCCAGTCCAGTCTTCAATAACACGTACAGGAGTCCCAGTGGCACCCAGCAACACCTTGCCACGCGCAAAGTGAAGTGCCTAAACATTCCCATTTTATCTCAATTCTCCCAGAGTGTCCAAACACCAACGCCCAAAGAGCAGGTGACCCAAATCCTTAATCTGAATCAGAACTCCACACAGCTAACGCCCATGGGTCGGGTGTCCTGAATTCTTCATCAGAATCCCAATCAACCTGCCCACGCCCAACACCACGCACACCTGGAGATCCATCCTCACTCCTCCAAGCAGCCCAAGTGGGGTCTGCTTCTGAAGGTACCCAAGCTTCCCCAGTGTCAGCAGTATCCATGGGCCCCGATTCCTCCCCAGGCATCTCCGGTGCCCGTGCCCAGTCAATGCCCACTTCTTCAGCCACCACCTGTTCCACAGCATCCATTTCTTCCACAGACTCCCCATCTGAATCTTCCTCAGAAGACTCCCCATTGAGATCCCTAATTCTCTTTCTGTGCAAATCCTCCAGCGAGCCCTCCTCGCGAGGGTTTTACTTCCTCTTCTGATCCCACCACCATCATTCACAGTCCCCAAAGGCGCAGTCACAACAAATTACATTATGATTTTACAAATTAAGCACCAAAATATCATGTTTTACAACAGAAAAAGCAGTTCAATACATGATAATGTTATGTAATAATTACTGTATTTACAAATTTAGCACCAAAACTTTGCTATGTATTGAAAATATGACTACAAAAACATTGACTACTAAATGGCAAACTGCGTTGGATAATACAGAACATTGGATAAGCGAAGGTTAGATAAGGAGACTCTACCGTACACTAGTATTGATGAATCTTCCGTTTTCTCTTTCCAGCCTTCCTGACCATGGCAATCGTTCTTCTGCATACATTCTGGGGGACCATCTTCTTTGACGCCTGTGAGAAGAGGTGCTACTGGAAGCTGGCGCTGGTGGTGGCCAGCCATTTGATGACGTCCGGGTTGGTGAGTAGGAATCCTTGCCCGCATCCGTCTTCCATGGGATGGCAGCCTTTCCAAATACAGTATGTAAACAAATTGTAAAATAATAATAACAACACTTTATTTATATTCCACACTTCTCCCCGTGGGGACTCAGAGTGGATTACAGTATAAACAGATACAGGCAAACATTTGGTGCCTTGTTACAATACAATGAGAGACACATACACAGACAAAGGCAAAGACAAAGGCTTCTCCTTTCATTTCCAGCTTATCTCTGGCTCTGAGGGAGGTACTCTTTTCCATTTTCAAGCCATGGAGCCTGCATTGTTGCCTTCTAGTTGTGTCACTGGCATGATTTCTTTGAATGTCTTTATGCCTTTCCCGCCGACGCGGTACCTATTGATTTACTCACATTTGCATGCTTTCGAACTGCTAGGTTGGCAGGAGCTAGATCTAACAGTGGGAGCTCACCACGTCCAGTGGATTCAAACTGGCAACCTTCAGGTCAGCAGTTCAGCAGCACAATAATAATGACAAAAAACAACAATAACAATGATAATTTTTTATTTATCTATGGCCCTATCTCCTCAGGAGGACTCAGGGCATTTTCCAACATAAAGCAAAACATTCACTTGACAACGTGAACATCATAAAAATAATAAGCATAATAAAACAAGAACATACAATTCAAAACAATCCACAAAAGTTGATTGAACCCATTGCACCACCGCAGCCCTGAAAAATTATGTTCCTGCTTTAAAAGTCTTCTTTCCTGTTCAACTGTGTGGTCCTTACTTTGAAAGTACAGTAGAGTCTCACTTATCCAAGCTAAACAGGCTAGCAGAAGCTTGGATAAGCGAATATCTTGGATAATAAGGAGGGATTAAGGAAAAGCCTATTAAACGTCAAATTAGGTTATGATTTTACAAATTAAGCACCAAAACATCATGTTTTACAACAAATTTGACAGAAAAAGTAGTTCAATACGCAGTAATGCTATGTTGTTATTACTGTATTTACAAATTTAGCACCAAAATATCACGATATATTGAAAACATTGACTACAAAATCGGCTTGGATTATCCAGAAACTTGGATAAGCAAGGCTTGGCTGAGACTCTACTGTAGTTGTTCTATTCCAGAAGTGTCATTTTGTGGCTGCCACAAGCTAGGTTGAATGGGCTGAGGCTCGATGAGATATTCATTGAAAAAGTATAGCAAAATGTGCTGCAAGATGTCCCGCCAAAACAAAGTTTTTGCCATTTAATAAACCTTTCCCATGTTTCTGTGATTGAACCAATTAGGAAATGGCATTTATAACCCAGGAACAAAAATTGTGTTACACAGATGGGGCTGGGCTTAGTACAGCGGATGAACCACTGTGCTGCAGAAAAATCCTGCCGATTGAAAGATCGGCAGTTCAAGCCCAGTTCAGGGTGAGCACCTGGCGGTAGCCTGAGCTCACCTGCCCATCTAACAAATCAAAAGCAGTAATGCGAGTAGATAAATAGGTACTGCTTTTAGCAGGGGCGCAATAAAGGTGCCCTTAAGGGAGGTATTTTATGACACCATAAAGAACAAGACCAGAGATATGGTGAACAAGAGGGAGGTGGAAGAAAGAAGTCCTGATGGCTCTTCGTCATAGAGAATGGAGCAACACCATCACCCTGTGACTGAATCTGAGCTCAGCCTCCAAGGCACCAAAAACTGGACTTTATTTATTTACAGCATTTATATTCCGCCCTTCTCTCCCCGAAGGGGACTCAGGGCGGATCACATTACACATATAGGCAAACATTCAATGCCTTTTAACATAGAACAAAGACAAGACAAACATAGGCTCCAAGCGGGCCTCGAACTCATGACCTCCTGGTCAGAGTGATTCATTGCAGCTGGCTGCGCCACAGCCCGACTTCAAGATAACATACTTCCTTCTGTCTGTCTGTTCTGTCCTGTCTGTCCAAATGGCATTGAATGTTTGCCATGTATGTGTACTGTGATCCGCCCTGAGTCACCTTGCAGAGATAGGCCGGAATATAAATAAAGTGTTGTTATTATTATTGTTATTATTATTAAAATATCCTCAGGCCTCAAAGGCTGTTGGGGTGCCATTCCCATTATCCCTAGTCCGCATGGTGGATTGTCCAAAGTGTCATTCAATAACATCTGGGACTCAGATTGGGTAGAAACTAAAAACTAGGTAAAAAAGAATTATAGTTGGCCATCTATATATTTTCCGTCCATGAATTCAATGGTTCTTTGAAGGTAAACAAAAGAACAATGTGGCCCTTGATGAAAATGGGTTTGATGCCCCTAATATGAAAAGGCCCTTCAAAACACAAAAAGGCTAGAATTTGGTGACTTGGCTTTATTATTGGAGAAGGCTGCCTCCAGAATGTCTGTACCCCTTATACGAGGGCTATCCAGAAAGTAGGATACGTTTTGGATTTTAAAAAGATCAAAGTATAGGATAAATCATTTACCATATGCAGCTGAAAGACACATCCCAAAACTACAGTCTCATGTAATCCCCATTTAAATTTAGCCACGTTTCTTCAGTAAATTCCCCGCTTGTGTCCTCAGCTCTTCCCCCTTCTCCCTTCCTGCAGTGTAGCCAAAACGCTGCGCTGCCAGCCACGCCCCCATTGTTGGAAACGGAGGAGAGAGGCGGCAAATTTACTGGTGCAGTACTTTTCAAACTCATCTATATATATAAAAGAGTGATGGAATCCTGGCGACCGACAAAACAACAAAACTAAACACCCCACAACCTCGAAAATTGACAGCACAACCCCACATCCACACCTCTAGGTTGATACAACAAAAATAAAAGAAAAATAAAGTCCTAATTAGAGGGAGAGGAATAATTGTTTTTATCCAATTGCTGCCAGTTAGAAGACTAATCTCTGCCCACTTGGTCTCCTAGCAACCCACTCAGCCCAGGGGACAGGCAGAGTTAGGCCTCACTTAGGCCTCTTCCACACTGCCTATAAAATACAGACACCACCAGACAATGCCACAGCAACGCGTGACCGGGCACAGTTAGTTTATCTATAAGAAAGGTGGCTAAATTTAAATAGGGATTTCATGAGATTGTAGTTTTGGGATGTGTCTTTCAGCTGCATATGGTAAATGTTTTATCCTATACTTTGATCTTTTTAAAATCCAAAACGTAGCCTACTTTCTGGATAGCCCTCGTATATGCTGTGGCCACTGGTGGTGCTGTTTTGGGGTGTGCTTCTGGAGGTCAAATCTCAATCTCAATCCTGGAGGTCAAAGGGCCATCTCGTCCAACCCAAAAGCCAATTAGTCCAACCTCATTCTGTCGTGTACAATCAAAGCCCTCCTGACAGATGTCCATCCAGCCTCTGTTTCAAAGCCTGGAAGGCATTGTATTGTGGGACACCCTCTTAATAAAAATGTTATGCTGCTCTGGGTTTAGGTCTGAGCTGTAAAGAATGCTCTGGGAGGATGTGAGGTGGTGAAACGGAACCCAGAGACGTAGGGAGTAATCCACTAAGCCCAGGAGGGGTTTCCTTGGAGACGAGGGATCCTTTCGCACGAGGGGCTTTGTGGCAGCGAGCGAGGCTTACAGCAGGCCGATGGGGGTTGGAGTGCAGAGTGGGATTAGCGGCTCTCTTCTCAAATCCCCCTTTATCTCTCTCTCTCTCTGTCTCTCCCCTTGTTTTTTCCTCCCTTCTCTCCAGACATTCCTCAACCCTTGCTACGAGGCCAGCCTCATCCCCATCTTCATGATCACGCTCTCCACCGGAGTCTGGGCTTTCTTCACAGCCGGAGGTTCCTTCCGCCGCATCCTCTCCTGCCTTTCCTGTGAGAATCGTGGAGTATTTGGGGATTGCAAAAAATAACTCACGAGGAATACGGTTGGCCCTCCATATCCACAATACCTATATCCACACTTTCAACCACCTGCAGATTGAATGAAAAACAAAAAAACAAAAATCTTAAAACCCTATCCCTCTATTTTATATAAGGGTACCCATTTTATTATTGTATATCACGGGATTTAAGCTTCCACTTTTTTCCCCTCTCAAGGTTTATAAGCAGAGGCTTGATGGCCATCTGTTGGGAGGGCTTTGATGGTGTCTTCCTTCCTGGCAGAATAGGATTGGATGGCTTTTGTGGTCTCTTCCAACTTTAGGATTGTATGATTCCTGCCCAGAAGCTTTTTAAAGCAGAGGCTGGATGGCCATCTGTCAGGAGGGCTTTGATTAATAATAATATATTGTATATCCATATAATATTGAAAATAATATTATAATGTAATATGATATAATACTAATAATAATACAATATAATAATATTAATTGTATATTATATATTACATGTAATATTAATAATAATATTACAGTATAGTGGTATAGTACAATATAGTAATATATAATGCTAATATTGTGCTATGCTAATAATATAATATATTGTATGTACATATTATTTGTAAGCCGCCCTGAATCCCCTTTAGGGTGAGAAGGACGGGATATAAATGTAGTAAATAAATAATGATATAGAGCAGGGGTCCCCAAACTAAGGCCCGGGGGCCAGATGCAGCCCTCGAAGGTCATTTACTTGGCCCCTGCTCTCAGTTTTAGACTTAGGCTTGCCCAAAGTCTGAAATGACTTGAAGGCACTCAACAACAACAGTCCTACTAAACTTGACTATCTCATTGGCCAGAAGCAGGCCCACACTTCCCATTGAAATCCTGATAGGTTTACTGTATCTTGGTTGAAAATGTTTTTATTTTTAAATATCGTATTGTTCTTTCATTTACTAATATTGTGCTATGGTAATAATAGAATATATTGTGAGTACATATAATATTGATACTAATATTATAATGTCATACAATATAATACTAATAATAATGCAACATAATAATATTAATTATACATTATATATTAAATGTAATATTATTGATAATATTACGGTATAGTGGTATAGTACAGTATAGTAATATGTAATGCTAATATTGTGCTATGCTAATAATATAATATATTGTATGTACATATAACATTGATATTAATATTATAATGTCATACAATATAATACTAATAATAATGCAACATAATAATATTAATTATACATTATATATTGAATATAATATTACTAATAATATTACGGTATAGTGGTATAGTACACTATAGTAATATATAATGCTAATATTGTGCTATTCCATTAATATAATATATTGTATGTACATACAACTTGTGAGCCGCTCTTGAGTCTTGGGGTGAGAAGGACGGGATATAAATGTAGTAAATAAATAATGATATAGAGCATTGGGAAGTTACCTGGTTTTCAGTTAACAAACGCCAGCACCAAACTGCTCTACATTCGCAACGTCTCCATTGGCTGCCAGTTTGTTTCTGAGCACAGCTCAAAGGGATGGTTATATCCAATATAAATCCCCTTTGGCTTAGATTCAGATAATTATCTGTCAGGCCATAACTTCTCATATAACCCTGGCCCAACCCTAGAATCAACAAGAGTCCTTTCAGTTCCACTACTATTACAGATAGTATTACAGATAGGAGCCCCCAGTGGTTCAGTGGGTTAAACCACTGAGCTACTGAATTTGCTGATGAAAAGGTCAGCAGTTCGAATCCGGAGAGCGGAGTGAGCTCCTGCTGTCAGCTCCAGCTTCTGCCAACCTAGCAATTCGAAAGCATGTAAATGTGAGTAGATCAATAGGTACCGCTCTGGCGGGAAAGTAATGGCACTCTATGCAGTCATGCTGGCCACGTGACCTTGGAGGTGTCTACAGACAACACTGGCTCTTCAGCTTAGAAATGGAGATGAGCACCAACCCCCAGAGTAGGACATGACTAGACTTAATGTCAGGGGAAAACTTTTACCTACTATTACAGACACCGTAAGTCAGAAAAAGCTTGAAGACACAAAATATCAACCCATTTTTAATACAGGACTTTATCAATTTGATTAAAATTCAATCTTTAATTATAAATAATAACAATAATAATAATAATTTTGCCTGCCTCCTTGTGGCTCAAGGCCGGTAACAACATCACTAAAACCCCATAATCATGTAAAACATTTCTATAAAATACACATATTAAAACATAATTTCATGAAATACACATTAAAATACACACAGAACAAAGGTTAAACATTAACCATCCATTGTCGAAGTCTTTCATGGCTGGAATTGCTGGGTTGGGGTGAGTTTTACATGTTGTCTGGCCATGTTCCAGAAGCATTCTCTCCTGATGTTTCACCCACATCTATGGCAGGCATCCTCAGAGGTTATGAAGGTCTGTTGGAAACTAGGCAAGTGGGGTTTATATATCTGGAATAATGTCCAGGGCGGGAGAAAGAAAGAACTCTTGTCTGTTGGAGGCAAGTGTGAGTGTTGCAATTGGCCAGCTTGATTAGCATTGAATAGCCTTGCAGTTTCAAACCCTTGCTGCTTCCTGCCTGGGGGAATTTTTTGTATAGGACAGTGATGGCCAACCTATGACATGCGTGTCAGCACTGACACGCCTAGCCATTTTTGCTGACACGCTGCTGCCTGCAGATTGATTGGATGACTATGTCTTTTGTGGCCAAAATTGGTGTGATTTGGTCCAGTGGTTTTGTTGTTTACTCCAAGGGAATTATGCACATTACATATATATATATCATTCTATTATTATTCTATTATTATTGTAATATATTCTATTATTACCATTATATTACTATTATATTATTATTCTATTATTCATGACTACATTGAAACTAGAATAGAGAGAAATCAGCGTGGAAACTGCAAGAGGTACCATAGATTGTTGTACATGGAAATAATGGTAGTAAATAGTTTTTTGATTTATTAAATACAGTTATATATTACAATTATACATTTTTGTTATTTAAACTATACATATTGCGAAATTATGATTTTTTTTTCTCGAAGTGACACACCACCCAAGTCATGCTAGGTTTTTTTGGTGAATTTCGACACACCAAGTGAAAAAGGTTGCCCATCATTGGTATAGGAGGTGTTAGCTGTTGGAAACCAGGCAAGTGAGGTTTATATATCTGTGGATATATAAACAACCTACAAACTATTTACAGACCCACTAAGAAAATCCAACAAATGCTCAGTTCAGCAAAGGACAAGAGGGATCCTCTCAACTCTGCAGGAGTCTACCATATACAATGCTGCTGTGCACAAGTCTACATAGGGATACCTTGTTGGCCACCTTGATTAGCATTGAATGGCCTTGCAGCCTCAAAGCGTGGCTGATTTCTGCCTGGGGGAATCTGGCTACCAGTATTAAAAAAAAAACCTAACAAAGGTTTTCCCCAGTCAGGAAGCAGCCAGGCTTTGAAGCTGCAAGGCCATTCAATGCTAATCAAGCTGGCCAGTTGTAACATTCACACTTGCCTCAAACAAACAAGAGTTCTTTCTCTCACCCTGGATATTCTTCCACAGGTATATAAACCCCACTTGTCTAGTTTCCAAGAGACCTCTCAACCTCTGAGGGAGCCTGCCATAGATGTGGGCAAAACATCAGGAGAGAATGCTTCTGGTACATGGCCAGACAGTCCAGAGAACTCCCAGCAACCCAGTGATTCCGGCCATGAAAGCCTTCGACAACACATTATTATTATTATTATTATTATTATTATTATTATTATTATTATTGCTATTACTATAGTTACTAGCTGTGCCCAGCCACCCATTGCTGTGGCAAAGTGGTGGTGGTATTGGTTAAAAATTGTTGTGGAATTTTTATTTGACGTTATTTGTATTTTTTAATTAATTTTATTTTAACTTATCTTTTTTATTTATTCTATTTTATTATTTTCTTGCATTATTTTTAGTTATTTTCTGTTATTATAGTATTTTATTGTATTAATTTTTAGTGTTTTTTATTATTTTTTAGTGTTTTTATTATTTTATTGTATTATTTGTATTTATTTTATTTTTATTCTTTCATTATTATTTGTCTTTTTATTATTTTATTGTATTATTTGTATGTATTATATTTTATTATTTGATTATATTATTTTTATTTATGTTTTTTATTGTTTTATTTTATTTTATTTGGTATTAATTTTATTATTTTTGTTTCTCTTTGTATTGGGTTGCTCTGAGTTCTGTGGTCTGCGTAGTCATGTTCCAAATGTATTCTCCTGATGTTTCGCCTGCATGTATGGCAGGCATCCGCAGAGGTTGTGAAATGTGTTGTAACGAAAGCAAGTGGGGTTGATATATCTGTGGAATGACCAGGGTGGAAGAAAGAACTGTTGTCTGCTTTAGGCAAGTGTGAATGTTGGAATTGGCACTGAATAGCCTTGTAGCTTCAAAGCCTGGATGGTTCCTGCCTGCCTGGAATGAACAAAATGTGGCTCCCAGTATTTAAAAAATCTGTGAAATCAGGACAGTTAACTAAAGAACAGCACTGAGCAATCAGGGAATTCCAGACATGATGTATTGAGAGCCAGCTAACATCTCCCAACGAAGGATTCCTCTCCGAAGCAGGAAGCAGCCAGGCCTTGAAGGTGGAAGGGTATTCAATGGTAATCAAGGTGGGGAAGTGGAACATTCACAGTCGCCTCAGACAGATAAGAGTTGTCCCATCCTGGATATCATTGGTGAGATAAAAATAAACATCCCACTTGTCTGTTGTCAAACAGATCTCATAATCTCTGAGGATGCCTGGCATAGACATGGATGGCAATTTGGCAGCAGAGAGGGTCGTGAGGGAATGTGATGTTTAATCGGCTTTTCCTGAATCCCTTCTTATTATCCAACATATTCACTTACCCAACGTTCTGCCGGCCTGTTTATGTTGGATGAGTGAGACTCTACTGTATATTTATAATCTTATATTATCTGCTTAGAACTGGATTATATGAGGCTCCTTCTACAGATTCTGGCCATGAAAGCCTTTGACAACACATTCTCAGCCTCGTTTGCTGGGCGATTGACTGATTTTCTCTCTTTCTTTTTCCCCCCCGGTCGTGGGCTTCCTTGCAGGCCGACGGAAAGAAGAGAACCACGTGATGGTTTACTCTGCACTCCAGCTCCCCAGTGAGAACTGAGTGTCCCGGGATCCTCCGAAGGGAACGGGAGTCACCCAAGTGCCTTCTTCTTGCCAATGGTACACATCCATTTCTCTGTCTCTTCGTTCTCTTCCGGAACGGAGCGACCACTCTGACGTTTTGTACATTCCTTTGGGATTCGGGATAGAAGTGTCGCTCTGGTTGTGATGTACCATTTGGAGTTATAATTTCCCCTCGCTTCTTCCGTGGAAGATGGGGATTGTTGGTTGCGGGAGGCGCCGAGCTCCTCATCATAGAGAATCCGGCACATTTCGGCGTCGGTTGTGAGACGTTTCCTGTGGCGATGTGGTGAGCCTGTTTGGATTCGTGCCATTTTTAAACGTCTGTGTGTGCGGACGTAGAGTTTGCCAAGAGAAGCGGATGAGCAAATGATGGGGCCTCATCCGGGATCATTTTATCCTACTGAATGTAAACAAAGGCCGAACTGGAGGAAGAGTTTTGAATACATGTTGCAAGTGAGGCTCCCAACCCACGTTCTTCTCTCCCTGCTTGAACATATCCTCCATGATGTACAATTATTGATATTTTTGTTGACTAGAATCGAAACCGAACTCATTAGATTGTATTTTTTAAGCCACTGGTTTGAGCAAGTGGACTCTTTTGCCTCCGCTGCATAGGATGTTTTGTCTTAGATTTTCCATATTTTTTTGTATTTTTCCTTTCTTGTTCAGTGCTAAGAATCACAGCCCCCTTGGAAAAAAATATAGAGATTGGAAGAAGGAAACGGAGTCCGTTTTGAGAAGGACGAGAGCCGCAAAGACTGTCTCATGTTGTAATCGTTCTTGTCCAAGCTCTAGATGGTGGCATTGATTCCAAAGATAGGTCCGGGGTCCAAGAGAGATGTTTTCAGACTCTGATTCCCAGAATCCTTCACCACCAAAAATGGCGGCTTTCAAATGGGGATGATTGGTAGTTGCCACTTGGCAACTGTCTTGAAAAAATAATTATGCAGGGAACCAGGCGAAAATCACTTTGGGGCAGGGTTGTTGTGTGTTTTCTAGACTGTATGGCCATGTTCCAGAAGCATTCTCTCCTGACGTTTCACCCACATCTATGGCAGGCATCTTCAGAGGTTGAGAGGTACCGTGTTTCCCCGAAAATAAGACAGTGTCTTATATTAATTTTTGCTCCCAAAGATGCGCTAGGTCTTATTTTCAGGGGATGTCTTATTTTTCCATGAAGAAGAATTCACATTAACTATTGAATTAAAAAATGAACATTTATTATATACTGTATAGTAGTTGCCATCACAGACCAGCATAACCAGACAAACTGTGAATCCTATCAAGAATTTCTTGTTACTACCCTGTTTCCCTGAAAATAAGACATCCCCAGAAAATAAGACCTAGTAGAGGTTTTGCTGAATTGCGAAATATAAGACCTCCCCCGAAAGTAAGACCTAGCAAAGTTTTTGTTTGGAAGCATGCAGGATCAGTAAATGTACATACCATAGATTGTTGTACATGGAAATAAAGGTAGTAACAAGAAATAGTAATAATATAATAATAACTTTTCTTGTATCCCACCTCCATCTCCCAGAAGGGACTCAGGGCAGCTTACACAGGGACAAGCCCAGCAACAACATAAATTTACATACAAACAGAAATTTAAAACAGTATAGCAATAAAATATAATACAGAAATTGTTGAAAGGATTCACAGTTTGGTTATGCTGGTTTGTAATGACAACTACTGTACAGTAGATAATAAATTTTCATTTTTAAACAATTCAACCATAAATGTGAATTCTTCTTTGTGGAAAAATAAGACATCCCCTGAAAATAAGACCTGGTGCATCTTTGGGAGAAAAAATTAATATAAGACACTGTCTTATTTTCGGGGAAACAGGGTATATCAACCGGAAATCGGAAAGGAAATCCCTCATTTTATCCTACTGAATGCAAACAAAGGCAAGACTGGAGGAAGATACATACCTCACAACCTCTGAGAAAGCCTGCCATAGATGTGGGCAAAACATCAGGAGAGAATGCTTCTGGAACATGGCCATACAGCCCGAAAAACACACAATAACCCTGTGATTCCAACCATGAAAGCCTTCGACAGCACACTTTGGGGCAATTGTATCTACTATCCCTGTAATCTATATAGACAATGGTGAGGAATGTTGGGAAATGCAGTCCACCATCTATGATTCCTCACCTCTGGTTTAGAAAAAGGTAGAACCACTTCCACTTGTTTTCCTGGGTTGCTGATATGGCTGATGGAAGTTGCAGTCCAACGGCATCCAGTGATTCACAAAGAAAGGACTGTTGCATCGTTGTTAATGTACGTAATTCATGTTTCTTATGTGAGACGCGGGGGCGGCATTGGATCTCGGTCCTTTGACAAAAATGCCGGCCCTTTAAGAAAAGGTTCTGACGCCAGAGTCCTGTGATTCCCAGTCCTTCCCCTTCCCTGAAAAGTTTGTGCAATGAATAAAAAAGGGCTTTTCTTGTGGTGCTGTTTCATACACAAAGGCTATTATGCGCCATCCTGGTTACACTATGCAACCCAATATTTGTTCCCAGGTTGTAAATGTCATTTCCTAATTGGTTCTGTCATAAAAACATGGGGATAGTTTCTTAAACTTCAAAAACTTCATTTCTGGGGGACATGATCCTGCAGCACATTTTGCAATAGTTTTTCAATGAATACCTCATCCAGTTGCAACCTATTCAACACACCTCCCAACAAAGGAGATTATATATCTGTGGAATGATGTCCAGGGTGGGAGAAAGAACTCTTGTCTGTCTGAGGCAAGTATGAATGTTGCCATAGGCCACCTTGATTAGTATTGAATAACCTTGCAGCCTCAAAGCCTGGCTGTTTCCTGCCTAGAGCCAGTCCAACAATGAGGCGAATTAAGCGGTCGCTTCGGGCGCCAAACATACGGGGGGCGTAGTCGAGACTGCTTTTTCTGTTGATTTGTAAAATATGATGTTTTAGTGCTTAATTTGTAAAATCTTGATGTAATTTGATGTTTAATAGGCTTTTCCTTAATTTCTCCTTATTATCCAACATTTTCGCTTATCCAACGCGTTTATTTTTCAGTGATTGTTGGGGGGGGGGCAAAATTCTGTTCGCCTACACTTGAAAAATACCTAGGGTCGGCTCTGTTCCTGCCTGAGGGAATCATTTGTTGGGAGATGTTAACTGGCCCTGATTGTTTCCTGTCTAGAATTCCCCTAGGTAGGAAGCAGCCAGGCTTTGAAGCTGCAAAGCTATTCAATGTTAATCAAGGTGACCAGTTGCAACATTCACACTGACAGACAAGAGTTCTTTCTCCCACCCTGGACATTATTCCACAGTTATATAAAACTCACTAGCGTAATATGCCTCACAACCTCTGTGGATGCCTGCCATAGATGTGGGCAAAACATCAGGAGAGAATGCTTCTGGAACATGGCCTTTCAGCCCGGAAAATTCACAGCAACCCAATTCAACACAGTTTGTGACAGCCACAAAAATGAGTTTTTTGGAGTAGGTACTCAAACTAAGTACCCCACAGTTAAACAGGAATTAAAACTTTCAAAGCAGGAACAGAAAAAATATTTTAAATTTTGGGTTGCTGTGAGTTTTGCAGGCTGTATGGCCATGTTCCATAAGCATTCTCCCCTGACATTTTGCCCACACCTATGGCAGGCATCCTCCGAGGTTGGGAGGTCTGTTGGAAACTTGGCAACTGGGGTTTATATATCTGGAATAATGTCCAGGGTGGGAGAAAGAACTCTTTTCTCTTTGAGGCATGTTGCCATTGGCCAGCTTGATTAGCACTGAATAGCCTTGCAGCTTCAAAGCTTGGCTGCTTCCTGTTTGGGGGAATTCCGGACAAGAAACAATCAGGGCCAACTAACACCTCCCAAAGAGCGAAGTTTATATATCTGTGGAAGGTCTATGGTGGCAGAAAGAATCCTTGTCTGTTGGAGGCAAGTGTGATTTTTGCAATTGGCTATCTTGATTAGCATTGAATGGCCTTGCAGTTTCAAAGTCTGGCTGATTCCTGCCTGGGGGAATCCTTTGTTGGGAGGTGTTAGCTAGCCCTGATTGTTTCCTGTCAGGATTTCCGCTGTTTTCTGAGTGTTGTTCTTTATTTACTGTCCTGATTTTAGAGTTTTTAAAATACTGGCTGGATGGCCATCTGTCGGGAGAGCTTTGATGGTGTCTTTCTGCCTGGCAGAAAGGGGCTGGATTGGATGACCTGTGGGAGTTTCTTCCAGCCCTAGAAATCTATTTATCCCAGTTTATATTTCTTTCTCTCAATCCCTGAGATGCCTCTCCTCCAGCCTGAAGGAGCCCTGAGTTATTTTGAGCAAGGAATGCGGTGAAGCCTGATCTCAAGCCAACCCCCGTTTTCACCCTCAAGCGGCTGGTGTCATATTCAAAGAGTCGATCCCAAAATACATTGCCGACACAAAACAAAAGGAATGGCAGAGTGGGACTGTGTCTTTGGAGTGCAACTGTAGAGGTTGTTATCTTCAAATGGCATTGCTTTGCTATCTACGAGAGTTGAATGAAAAGTAATGCCTTCACTTTCGTTACTTGGGTTTGGATGGGAATCTAATCTAAATTCTAATTCTAAATCTAAATCCATAATAAAAGCAAAAGCCCGTATGTGGCACAGATGCCTGCTCACACAGACAGCCTCCGGCCTCCACAAACAGGCTATACTTCCTAGGGTCAAGAATCCAGCAAGTCACTCTTTTCCACTGACATTGCGGTTACAGCGAGCGCCATGAACATGCAGCCCAGCCCCTGCCAATGTCCTTCCCAAACACTACAGCCCACCACCCAAGGAAGGCTTTCGTTTGGGGACAATTTCATCCTAGATTTTGCTTTTTCTTCCACCACAGGCAGGCATCCCAGGGTTCTCCATTGCTGTGGAATTTGCATGGCCCCGCCCACTGCTCTTTCCAATTTCTCTACATAACAGCAGAACTGAGCTGCAACTAAACTTACTGGAGGAGTTTAGGGATTGACTCCACATGGTGGAAGTTGTAGTTCACCCCACATCAAGTCAGAGCCCTGTGACTCCTACTGGGGAAGATACAGGAGTTGTAGTTCACCTACACCCAGAACCCTATAAACCCAAACAATGATGGCTCTCGGCCAAACTTGCAGATATGCCCAGATTTGACTACTGGTGGGTTTGGAGGGGAACTGGACTGGAGATTTGGGAGTAGCAGGTACTAGGATTCATAGTTCACCTGCAATGAATGAGCATCACACTTGGCACACAGAGGCCCCATAACCAATACAACATATTGGACAAGTTTGGGGAAAAGGGAGTTATAGTTCACCTGCAGCCAGATAAACACTGACCCCCACCGACAATGCACTAGGACCACACTTCACACACAGAAGCCTCAGAGAAGCTACTGAACATACTGCAGATATTTGTGGGAAGGGCCTTGATTTTGGGAGTTGTAGTTCACCTCCATCCAAAGACCACTGAACCCAGCCAATGACGAATCTAGACCAAACTTGGCACACAGACTGAATATTGCCTGCTGGGGATACTGATAGATATTTCGGGGCAATTGCAGTATCTAGAATCTAGAAATTGCAGTAGTTCACTCCCATCCAGAGAGTACTGCACCACACCTGGTACACACGCCCAAAATGGCCAACTTATAACACTGGCAGGGTTTCGGGAGGATTCAGCCATGATTCTGGGAATTGTAGTTCACCCACTCCAAACAGAATACATAACATTAAACACAAATAATACCATTCTCAAATGACCTGGGCATCGCCGGGTCCCCAAGCTAGTATTTTAATAAATCAAACACAGAAATAATCCTTAGAATAGTTAACTACAACTATTCACTTTTCCACATAATCACCAGATAATTGGATACATTTCTGCCAACAATGAACAAGTTTTCTGAAGCCGTTGACACTCTTGTTTCCACAACCGGTGTCTCACAGGACCCATTGTGCACAGATCTTCCGAAAGCCAAGCAAAGCAATTATGTGAAATGCCAATGATGCTTGAAATTTCTCTGAGTGATACCACGATCATCCTGAATCAATCTGTCAACCTTTTGCTTGTGAAACCTGGTACCCTGTTTCCCCGAAAATAAGACATCCCCGAAAAATAAGACCTAGTAGAAGTTTTGCTGAATTGCTAAATATAAGGCCTCCCCCGAAAGTAAGACCTAGTAAAGTTTTTGTTTGGAAGCATGCCCGGTGCCCGCCAAACAAAACACCATAACATGCAGGATTGGTACATGTACATACCATAGAGTGTTGTACATGGAAATAATGGTAGTAACAAGAAATTCTTGATGGGATTCACAGTTTGTCTGGTTATGCTGGTTTGTGATGACAACTACTGTACAGTATATAATAAATGTTCATTTTTTTGTTCAACAATAAATGTGAATTCTTCTTCATGGAAAAATAAGACATCCCCTGAAAATAAGACCTAGCACATCTTTGGGAGCAAAAATTAATATAAGACACTGTCTTATTTTCAGGGAAACACGGTAGTTGCTGTCACATAAACGCACAGGACTCACACCATAAACAGCTTTCATTCTCTGATGAATCACCTTCTGCTGTCAATTCAATGACCTCATGTTGCTTAAGCCGCATTGACCGACTGTCTGCGCAGGGTTCCCTACTTCGCACTTTAACAACACAACCGTTCAATGCTAAGGCTTCCTGCCAAATGGAACCGTAGAGTAGAGTCTACTGAACAAGCCCATCCCTGCCGCAGACCAGGACTGCCATCTTTTGAGGAGTTACGAAGGTGGAGGCATTACTTTTCATTCAACCCTCTTAAGCCCAAAGAAAAGAGGTTTCATTCGGACCTTGGGGAGCAAATTCCTACAAATCCCAGCATGCTAAACATTACAACAGTTTCCAGAAGTCCTATTTGCAGGGGATATATAATGGAAAGAAGACTCTCTTGGGGTGTTGTATGTTATACTCTTGGGATTCTGAGCGTCGTCATCCAATCTCCCACGGCTGTGCTGTCCGGGGATGATGGAGATGGCAATCCAGTATTGCTTGGAAGGTGAGAATTAAGCTTGTTTTGCTCTTCATCCTTTAAGAGCTTTTCCTAGCTGCTTATCTCTGGAAGCTTAGCAAATGCTGCTCCATCTTTAAAAAGGACTTCTTTTTGGAGACTGGTTGGGAAAGACTCAGTCTTTTCCTCTCCGAAATGATATACAGTAGAATCTCACTTATCCAACACTTGCTGATCCAACGTTCTGGATTATCCAACGCATTTTTGTAGTCAATGTTTTCAATATATCATGATATTTTGGTGCTAAATTCGTAAGTACAGTAATTACTACATAACATTACTGCGTATTGAACTACTTTTTCTGTCAAATTTGTTGTCTAACATGATGTTTTGGTGCTTAATTTGTAAAAGCATAACCTAATTTGATGTTTAATAGTCTTTTCCTTAATGCCTCTTTATTATCCAACATATTCGCTTATCCAACATTCTGCTGGATAAGTGAGACTCTACTGTAATGGAAAGGTTTGTTGGGGAGAGAGCTGAGTCTCTTAACTTCAAGGAAATCTCTATTTTTGTGGTTTCTTCCATGCTGTTTTCATAAAAATCTAGAGTTGGAGGAGAACCAAAGGGCCATCCAGTCCAACACTCTGCCATTAAGGAAAGGCACAATCAAAGCACTCCCAACAGATGGCCATCCAACTTGAGAATGAACCATTGATGATGAACCATAAAATTATTTTCGTTGCTACTTCGTAACTGTAATTTTGCTACTGTTACGAATTGTAATGTAAATATCTGATAGGCAGGATGTACAGTAGAGTCTCATTTACCCAACGTTCTGGATTATCCAACGCATTTTTGTAGTTAATGTTTTCAATACTTCGAGATATTTTAGTGCTAAATTCGTAAATACAGTACAGTAGAGTCTCACTTATCCAACGTAAACGGGCTGGCAGAAAGTTGGATAAGTGAATATGTTGGATAATAAGGAGGCATTAAGGAAAAGACTATTAAACATCTAATTAGGTTATGCTTTTACAAATTAAGTTCCAAAACATCATGTTATGCAACAAATTTGACAGAAAAAGTAGTTCAATACGCAGTAATGCTATGTAGTAATTACTGTATTTACAAATTTAGCACCAAAATATTATGATGTATTGAAAACATTGACTACAAAAATGTGTTGGATAATCCAGAATGTTGGATAAGCGAGTGTTGGATAAGTGAGACTCTACTGTAATTACTACCTAGCATTACTACATATTGAACTACTTTTTCTGTCAAATTTGTTGTATAACATGATGTTTTGGTGCTTAATTTGTAAAATCATAACCTAATTTGATGTTTAATAGGCTTTTCCTTAATTCTTCCTTATTATCCAACATATTCACTTATCCAACGTTCTGCCAGCCCATTTATGTTGGATAAGTGAGACTACTGTATTTTCATTCACTAGACCAAATTTGGCACAAATACCCAATATGCCCAAATTTGAATACTGGTGAAATATGGGGAAAATTGGCCTTGACATTTGGGAATTGTAGTTGCTGGGATTTATAGTTCACCTACAATCAAAGAGCCCCTTGAACCCCACCAATGATAGAATTGGGCCAAACTTCCCATACAGGACCCCCATGACCAACAAAAAATACTGGAGGGATTTGGGAGGAATTGACAGTGGGAGACGTAGTTCACCAATATCTTTCCAGTCAGGCTTCCGCCCTGGCCATGGGACGGAGACAGTCCTGGTTGCCATTACAGATGAACTTCGTCGCCAGTCTGATAGCGGCGGATCAGCGCTACTGGTACTTCTCGACCTTACCGCAGCGTTTGACACCGTTGACTACGATCTAATGATTCACCGTCTCGCCATGTCCGGAGTTCGCGGTCAGGCCCTCAATTGGTTCAACTCATTTCTGCGAAACCGGAGCCAATGTGTGGAGTATATGGGTCAAGTCTCTGACAGATCTCCCCTCCTATGTGGGGTACCCCAAGGTGCCATTCTCTCCCCTCTTCTCTTCAACATCTACGTTAGACCCCTTGCTAGCTTGGTTCGGAGTTTTGGCCTAGACTGCTATCAATATGCAGACGACACCCAACTCCTTCTGCGCTTGGAGCCTGGAGCAACGTCAATACCAGAAAATGTCACCTTATGTCTGGAGGCTCTGTCGAACTGGCTACGTGCTAGTAGACTGAAGGTGAACCCGGCAAAGACTGAGATTCTCTGGCCTGACCCACTTGCTACCCACCTTCGATGGTGCTGCCCTATCTCCTTCGCCCACCGTTAAGAGCCTGGGTGTCGTTTTAGATTCGCAGCTGACAATGGAAGCTCAGGTCGCTGCTGCCAGCAAACAGGCCTTTTTCCATCTACGACAAGCGAGGCAACTGGCACCCTATCTATCTGATGAGGCTCTGGCAACAGTCATCCATGCCACGGTCACGTCTAGGCTGGACTATTGCAACGCCCTGTATGTTGGGCTTCCGATGTCCACGACCCGAAAGCTCCGTATTGTTCAGAATGCAGCAGCCAGGCTACTCACAAGAACACCCATGAAATGCCACTTAACACCAGTGCTGCAGCATCTGCATTGGCTTCCAACTGATTACCGTGGTCTATATAATATGCTAGTTCTGACCTTTAAAACTCTTTACGGCCAGGGCCCATCGTATCTTAGGGACC
This sequence comes from Anolis carolinensis, assembly GCF_035594765.1. NCBI lineage: Eukaryota > Metazoa > Chordata > Lepidosauria > Squamata > Anolidae > Anolis > Anolis carolinensis. Next base: position 11,164,320 of record NW_026943825.1, on the reverse strand, counting down.
GTCTCTCCTTCTCCCATCATCGGAGGTTGCAACGACCATCCCAACGAGACTTACTCTATGTACCGGGTCCTAGAGAAAGGAAAGGACCAGACGCAGAGCTTTTTCTGTTTCTGCCCCTGCCTTATGGAATGCCTTGCCGCCCTAGATGAGAGCCATGCGTGAGTTGGGGCCTTTCACCCTCGCACTCAAGACCTGGCTCTTTACTAGAGCTTTTAATCTATGTTAATTTTATTAATATTTTTTTATAAGTTTTATTTATAATTTTCAAATACAGTGCATACTTTTAAAAACGTGGGTAAGTGTAAGCAGGGTGAATAGACCAAGAAGAAAGCCAGAAACCCAAGAGAATAAAAAAACAAACAAAAAGGAACCACATACCAAATATACAAAACAAAAACAGAAACAAATCAAAACATAACCATAAGAAAAAAAAAGAAAGAGAGAAAGAAAAGGAAAGGAAAGAAAAAATAAAAGGTGGGGGGGGGGGAAGAGTAAGAGTAAGGGGGATTACATCAAGGGAAAAATAACATACTTCAGGGAACATAACTAACAAGGGAAGTACTCTTCCATTTTTTCTTTCTTTCTAGTCCTTTTAGCACTATATTCAAATCCTTGTGTACTTATAATTATATCACTTCATATTGGGTTCAGTTCATTTCTTGCAATATTCTTCTAGTTTACTCCAATTTGTCCTTCTTATATATCTTCCGTTTGTTTCCTTCAAAAGGAACGTAAGTTTGTCCATGTTTTTGATCTCTTCTAACTTGTGTATCCATAGTTCTTTATTCGGAATATCCTTCATTTTCCAAAGTTTTTTTTTATCCTTTACAATTTTATCTTGTAAATCGCCTAGAGCATTGTGGATGGAGGGCGATTAATAAGTAATTAAATGATGATGATGATGATGATGATGATGATGATGACCTAAAGAGCACTGGGAACTCAAATGACAATGGATCTGGTCCAAATTTGGCAGAAATACCTGATAACGCCGAAATTTGAATATTAGTGGGGTTAGGGATTTCATCATTTGGGAGTTGTAGTTGCTGAGATTTATAGTTCACCTACAAAGAGGACTCTGAACCCAGCCCACAATGGATCTTCCCCAAACTTGTCACACGACCTACATGACCAACATTGAATACTTGTGGGGTTGGAGGGGGGCTGTTTTTGAATTCTGGGAGTTGTAGTTCACTAACACCCAGAGAGCACTCTGTTCGCTTAACCCAGGGGTCCCCAAACTAAGGCCCGGGGGCCGGATGCAGCCCATCGAAGCCATTTATCGAAGCCCCCACGGCACAAGGGCAGAAGGGGGTTGGGTTAAATGACCCAAGGGGCCTCTTTTTCTCTTACAACCCTTATTATTATTATTATTATTATTATTATTATTATTATTATTATTATTATTATATTGTATGACACAGCAAACAAAATAGACATGCTGGGTTTCGTATCACAAAATCACAAGTCGAACACTTCCCAAGTGTCTAGGACTGTGTGATGTATTTTCGGATGATGCTGCAGATCCCAGTAGGGTGGCCTTTTGCAGTTGGCAGATCGTGATTTTGTCAATGTCTATTGTTTCCAAATTTATTATTACCAACACAACGGCGTTGTATGGCACAGCAAACAAAATAGACATGCTGGATTTCGTTTCGCAAAACCACAAGTCGAACACTTCCCAAGTATCTAGGACTGTGTGATGTATTTTCTGATGATGCGTGCAGATCCCAGTAGGGTGGCCTTTTGCATTTGGCAGATCGTGATTTTGTCAATGTCTATTATTTCCAAATGCCGGCTGAGATCTTTTGGCACGGCACCCAGTGTGCCCATCACCACCGGGACCACCTGCACTGGTTTCTGCCAGAGTCTTTGAAGTTCAGTCTTGAAGTCCTGAGAGCGGCTGAGTTTTTCCTGTTGTTTTTCGTCAATGCGACTGTTACCTGGGATGGCAACATCAATGATCCAAACCTTTTTCTTTTCCACAACTGTGATGTCTGGTGTGTTGTGTTCCAGAACTTTGTCAGTCTGGATTCGGAAGTCCCACAGTATCTTTGCGTGCTCATTATTATTATTATTATTATTATTATTATTATTATTATTATTATTATTATTATTATTAACATTGAGACTGGGAGGCCATCTATCAGGGGTGCTTTGCTTGTTCTTTTTGTGCACAAAGGCAGAAGGGGGTTGGACTCAATGGCCCAAGGGTCTATTATTATTATTATTATTGACATTGAGACTGGGAGGCCATCTGTCAGGGGTGCTTTGCTTGTGCTTTTGGTGCACAGAGGCAGAAGGGGATTGGACTCAATGGCCCAAGGGGTCTCTTCCAACCCTCTTTATTATTATTATTATTATTATTATTATTATTATTAACATTGAGGCTGGATGGCCATCTGTCAGGGGTGCTTTGCTTGTGCTTTCGGTGCACAAAGGCAGAAGGGGATTGGACTCAATGGCCCAAGGGGTTTCTTCCAACCCTCTTTTATTATTATTATTATTATTATTATTATTATTATTATTATTATTAATAATAATAATAACATTGAGACTGGGAGGCCATCTGTCAGGGGTGCTTTGCTTGTGCTTTTGGTGCACAGAGGCAGAAGGGGATTGGACTCAATGGCCCAAGGGGTCTCTTCCAACCCTCTTTATTATTATTAATTATGATTATGATTATGATTATTATTATTATTGCTCGGTGGCCATCTATAGTCCGGCCCTCCAATGGTCCAAAGGATTGTGAACTGACCCCCTGTTTAAAAAGTTTGGGGACCCCTGGCTTAACCAATCACACAACTCAAGCTTAGATGCAGGTTTACACCATATAGATCAAGCCGATTCCTTCCCCAACAAATAAAGCACAGTTTTCGGGGGGCCAAATGTTTATTTTAATGTTTTAGATGATGGAATGAAAACGGCAACCGACCAATGAGCTTCCTTTTACACACAAATGCCCTCCACGATTTTCACTTGCTAAGCTGTTGAAAAGGGAGCTTTTTCTCTGCAAAATCTGAATTCAAATGTTCTTAATCCCAGACGTCTGCAACTCTTGAGGATTCATAATATTGAGCCATGGCCATTAAAGCAATGTTGAAGCTTCGTTCATTCCGCAATGTAGATCAAGCATGAGCAAACTTGGGCCGTCCGGGTGTTTTGGACTCCAACTCCCACAATTCCTAACCGCCGGTAGGCGGTTAGGAATTGTGGGAGTTGGAGTCCAAAACACCCGGACAGCCCAAGTTTGCTCATGCTTGATGCATCTAAAAGATCAATGCACATAGGAACCTCAAGAGGGCGCCATAATTCAATCATAACAACTGCTCCATAGGAAACTGTTGTTGTGGTTGAATTATGGCGCCCCCTTGAGGCCACTGTGTGCATCGATCCTTTCTTCCACTGCTGCTATGACATTTATGAAGTTTAAGTGAGCTACAAGCTAGTAAAAGAGATCAAATCTCCCCGCAAATCTTATTATCCCCATTGAATAAATGACCCGGGTTCCGGCATACTGATAATAATTAATATTGGGTTGCCAATCCCAGTATCCCCACTGAATAAATGTCCTGAGTTCCAGCATACTGATAATGATAATTATTAATATTGGGTTGCAAATCCATTATCCCCACTGAATAAATGTCCCAGGTTCTGGCATACTGAAGATGATAATTATTATTAATATTGAGTTGTACATCCCATTATCCCCACTGAATAAATGTCCTGGGTTCTGGCATAGTGATAATGATAATTATTAATAATGGGTTGCAAATCCCAGTATCCCCACTGAATAAATGACCCAGGTTCTGGCTTAGTGATAATGATAACTGTAAATATTGGGTTGCAAATCCATTATCCCCACTGAATAAATGTCCTGGGTTCTAGCATATTTATAATGATAATTATTATTATTAATATTAGGTTGCAAATCCCATTATCCCCACTGAATAAAGGTCCTGGGTTCTGGCATAGTGATAAGCACCAAAACATCATGTTATACAACAAATTTGACAGAAAAAGTAGTTCAATAAGCAGTAATGCTATGTAGTAATTACTGTATTTACGAATTTAGCACCAAAATATCATGATGTATTGAAAACATTGACTACAAAAATGCGTTGGATAATCCAGAACGTTGGATTCGCGAGATCTATTGTATTATTATCATCATCATAATCAATATGCCAGTGTGTTTATGCTATCAAGGCGCAGGGAGTTGTTGGTAATAAATTTATTATTATTATTATCATCATCATCATCAATACACTAGTATGTTTATGCTATCAAGGTGCAGGGAGTGGTTGGTAATAAATTTATTATTATTATCATCATTATCATCAATATGCCAGTGTGTTTATGCTATCAAGGCACAGGGAATTGTTGGTAATAAATTTATTATTATTATTATTATTATTATTATTATTATTATTATCATCATCATCATCAATACGCCAGTGTGTTTATGCTATCAAGGCACAGGGAGTTGTTGGTAATAAATTTATTATTATTATTATTATTATTATTATTATCATCATCATCATCAATATGCCAGTGTGTTTATGCTATCAAGGCGCAGGGAGTTGTTAGTAATAAATTTATTATTATTATTATCATCATCATAATCAATATGTCAGTGTGTTTACGCTATCAAGGCGCAGTGAGTTGTTGGTAATAAATTTATTATTATTATTATTATTATCATCATCATCATCAATACACCAGTGTGTTTATGCTATCAAGGCGCAGGGAGTGGTGGGCAATAAATTTATTATTATTTTTATAATCATCATCATCAATATGCCAGTGTGTTTACTCTATTAAGGCGCAGGGAGTGGTGGGCAATAAAATTATTGTTATCATCATCATCATCATCAATATGCCAATGTGTTTATGCTATCAAGGTGCAGGGAGTTGTTGGTAATACATTTATTATTATTATTATTAATAATAATAATAATATTAATATCATCATCAATATGCCAGTGTGTTTATGCTATCAAGGTGCAGGGAGTGGTTGGTAATAAATTTATTATTATTATTATTATTATTATTATTATTATTATTATTATTATTATCATCATCATCATCAATATGCCAGAACCCGGAACACTTATTCATTGGGATTATATATCCCGCACAGCCTTTGTTATGTTGGGATCAGAAGCCCTTGGAAGGTTGCAATACTACAAATCCTATTACACACTTAACTCCATACGTGCTTCTTTCTTTCCTGTCAAACCTGAAAAAGGATTGGTTGAGCTGCAGAGACAAATTATTATTATTATTACTACTACTATTATTCTGCTTTTACATCATGATTGGGACTCCAAGTTGGCACTGTGATGCTAGTCCTCATGGTTTCCAACCGGTTGCCCGCACTTCCACATCTCCTCCCATGCAAGTCTCTAATTTTATTTATTTATTTGCATCGCAGTGAAGAAAGTCAGGGATGAAATGTTTGGGGACTCTTGTAAGGATCTTAATCCGAAATGGCTCTCCGCGTGGAGGAAGTAAAGACAACACCCTTCTGTTCCTGCATTCTTCCATCCCTGTCTCGGAAAAAAGAAAGAGACGGAGGTTTAGGAGGTGAGAAGATGGGCCCTTCCTGCATTCATCGGGGCTTCATCGGTCCGAAATCTAGGAATTGGTAAAATTTGGCTCCATAAATGGCCACATCCCTTTCCTAGATTCGTTCTCCGCTTTCTGCTTTGCTAAAATATCTCCAAGTGACTGGCACTCAAAGCTTTCCAATGAGCAAATCAAAGACAAAAATGCCATCACATGCCTTCAAGAAATTTAGAAATACAGTAGAGTCTCACTTATCCAACATAAACGGGCCAGCAGAATGTTGGATAAGCGAATATGTTGGATAATAAGGAGGCATTAAGGAAAAGCCTATTAAACATCAAATTAGGTTATGATTTTACAAATGAAGCACCAAAACATCATGTTATACAACACATTTGGCAGAAAAAGTAGTTCAATACGCAGTAATGCTATGTAGTAATTACTGTATTTATGAATTTAGCACCAAAATATCGCAATATATTGAAAACATTGACTACAAAAATGCGTTGGATAATCCAGAACGTTGGATAAGCGAGTGTTGGATAAGTGAGACTCTACTGTATTGCAGTTTGCCATATTTCTAAAAATTTCCAACCCATTGATGTGGTTGGATTATAGCTCCCCCTGTGGACAGCTGTGGGTACAGTAGAGTCTCACTTATCCAAGCCTCTCTTATCAGCCTCTGGATAATCCAAGCCACTTTTGTAATCAATGTTTTCAATACATCGTGATATTTTGGTGCTAAATTCGTAAATACAGTAATTACTACATAGCATTACTGCATATTGAACTATTTTTTCTGTCAAATTTGTTGTCTAACATGATGTTTTGGTGCTTAATTTGTAAAATCATGACCTAATTTGATGTTAATAGGCTTTTCCTTAATCCCTCCTTATTAACCAAGATATTCGCTTATCCAAGCTTCTGGCGGCCTGTTTAGCTTGGATAAGTGAGACTCTACTTATGAAGTTGGGTTGCTGTCTGGCCATGTTCCAGAAGCGTTTCCTGACGTTTCACCCTCATTTATGAAAGGCATCCTCAGAGGTTGTGAGGTCTGTTGGAAACTAGGCAAGTGGGGTTTATATATCTGTTGAATGATGTCCAGGGTGGGAGAAAGAACTCTTGTCTGTGAATGTTGCAGTTGGCCAGCTTGATTAGTATTGAATAGCCTTGCAGCTTCAAAGCCTGGCTGCTTCCGTGTTGGGGAATCCTTTGTTGGGAGGTTTGTTGTTAGCTGGCCCTGATTGTTCCCTGTCTGGAATTCCCCTGTGTGGCAGGGAGGAATCCTTTTAAATCCCACCGCTGCCACCAATTGTCAAGATGTGGGAGAAGGGATTTTTTTTCCATTAATTATATTATTATATGTTTTATATCCGCTGCCACCAGTTGTGGAGATCTCAGCCAGAGGGGAATTTCTTTTTGAATCTTTTCTTTCTCTTCTTTTAATTCTCTTTAGATGGTAGCGTTACTTAAGTTTAGGATATGTGTGAGAAGAGGCTTGGATGTTGAAAGATATCAAGTTTATTTCAGGCACAGAGCTTAGTGGTTACAGTATTGCTTCTTTAAAGGCACTTAGATAATGGTTGCAAAGTTATTAACTTATGAGGAATACACTTTCAAAATACTTGCTCCTTTCCCTTGAGCAGTCTAAACCTGATCACTTTGGATCTAACCGGGATTACTTCCCCTTACTACTCAGACTCTACAATACATATAAACAAGTCACCCAACTTGCTTAATTTGACACAACTAGAGACCTGAGTTTCCCTGGTTTTCCTAACTTGGAACCAGTGTCTTCCCTGTGACTAAAAATCACAGACTAAATTGTTTTTTAAAACATTCCCTCCAAACGGCGGTTGGCTCCGCCCTCGTTGCTATGGCAACCTGCCTCAGAATGCTGAGCTGGTTACCATCCCCCACGAAATAGTAACTAATACTTACCCTTTTAAAACATAAACATACAATTAAACATAACATCTGTAAACCAAATTCATACTTCATTACACCCTGTTTTTTGGGTGTTGTTCTTTATTTACTGTTAGAGCTTTTAAATACTGGTAGCCAGATTGTGTTTATTTTCATGGTTTCCTCCTTTCTGTTGAAATTATCCACATGCTTGTGGAGTTCAATGGCTTCTCTATGTAACATGATAGTTGTCAGAGTGATCCAGCATGTCGTTGTTGGGCTCGTCCCTGTAGTGAGCCGCCCCGGGTCCCTTCGGGGAGATGGGGCGGGATATAAAAATAAAGTTTATTATTATTATTTCTGTGTTTCCAAATGATCTGTTGTGTCCAGGTTGGTTCATCAAGGGCTCGGCTATGGCTGACTTTTCTGGTTGGATTAGTCTGCAGTGCCTTTCATGTTCCTTGTTATATATCGTGGTCCCTCTGTAGACTTGTCCACAGTTGCAGAGGTGAGAGGATCCCAACAAAGGATTCCTCCAGGCAGGAAGCAGCCAGGTTTTGCAGCTGCAAGGCTATTCAATGCTAACCAAGCTGGCCAATTGCAACATTCACACTTGTTTCAGACAGAGAAGAGTTCTTTCTCCCATCTGAACATTATTCCACAGATATATAAACCCCACTTGCTTAGTTTCCAACAGACCTTACAACCACCTAGGATGCCTGCCATAGATGTGGGTGAAACGTCAGGAAAGAATGCTTCAGGAACATAGCCATACTGCTCAGAAAACTCACAACAACCCAGTATCCTGAATCCTTGCATCAGCTGAGGTATCAACAGATGTCATCTATGCGATTTCGAAAATATTCCCAACACTCGTAAGTGTTGGAAAATGCAACAATGCTTAGCACTAATAATTAATATTATTAATTAAATTCTGAGCCAGACAGCTCAGAAAACTCACAGCTACCCAGTGATTCCGGCCATGAAAGCCTTCGACATGTTGTTCTTGTTGTTGTTTAGAATCAACCTCTCTCTGATCAGCGCACTACAGATTGGAGTCACAGTAGCACAACAAGCCAGCAGGGTAGAGATTATTTTTATCTTTGGCCATTATTATTATTATTATTATTATTATTATTATTATTATTATTATTATTATTATAGCACAGCAAACAAGATAGACATGCTGGATTTCGTATCACAAAATCACAAGTCAAACATTTCTCAAGTGTCTAGGACTGTGTGATGTATATTCGGATGATGCGTGCAGATTCCAGCAGGGTGGCCTTTTGCAATTGGCAGATTGTGATTTTGTCAATGTCTATTGTTTCCAAATGCCGGCTGAGATCTTTTGGCACGGCACCCAATGTGCCGATCACCACCGGGACCACCTGTACTGGTTTCTGCCATTATTATTATTATTATTATTATTATTATTATTATTATTATTATTATTATTATTATTATTATTATGACACAGCAAACAAGAAAGATATGCTGGATTCCATATCACAAAACCACAAGTCGAACACTTCCCAAGTGTCTAGGACTGTGATGTATTTTCGTATGATGCGTGCAGATCCCAGTCGGGTGGCCTTTTGCAGTTGGCAGATCGTGATTTTGTCAATGCCTATTGTTTCCAAATGCTGGCTGAGATCTTTTGGCACGGCACCCAGTGTGCCGATCACCACCGGGACCACTTACACTGGTTTCTGCCAGAGTCTTTGAAGTTCAATCTTGAGGTCCTGATAGCAGCTGAGATTATTATTATTATTATTATTATTATTATTATTATTATTATTATTATTAGAATAGGTCTCTCTCTACTCAGTGCATTACAGATTAGAGTAGCAGCAGCACAACAACCCAGCAGGGTAGAGATAATTTTTGGCATTATTATTGTTATTATTATCATCATTATTATTGTTATTGTTATGATTAGAATAGGCTCCTCCATATAGAGCGCACTACAGATTGGAGTAGCAGCAGCAGCAGCAGCACAACAGCCCAGCCGGGTAGAGCATTTGGGCCTTGCAAGGCCAAGGGATACCTCCATTGGGTGGAAGACAACGGTTCGGCCTCCCATCTCGGCCTGCGTCTCACCGTATTCTCTTCGCCACGATCCAACCGGCCAGGAAGACGCCCAGGCAGCCCAAGAGCACCCCAAAAATGATGGCCACAATCTCACCTGGGATGAGAACGGCGAGAAAAACAACATAAGGAACCCCATTGATTCAATTTTGGACAAGTGGTAGCTTAGGAAAAGGGGAACACATAACCTCTAACATCACATAGGTGCAAATTGGGACACAAGAGTGGTCTGGGAATATTGGAGTGCGGTCAAGATGGCGAAGGTTATTAATGAGGATGGAGTAGAAGAAACCCACATCCCACCAATACCATCATTACCATCACCGCCCAAGCAGGGAGCTTTGAAATGGTTGAACAGAAGCTTTCTGAAGCTTTAGGTCAGGGGTTCCCAAACTAAAGCCCGGGGTCCGGATGCAGCCCTCCAAGGCCCCCATCCTCAGTTTTAGACTTAGGCTCCCCCAAAGTCTGAAATGACTTGAAAGCACAACCACAACAATCCTACTTGATTATCTCAATGGCCAGAAGCAGGCCCACACTTCCCACGGAAATCCTGATAAGTTTACAGTATGTTGGTTAAAATTATTTTTATTTTTAAATATTGTATTGTTCTTTCATTTACCAATATTGTAAATGAAATATTGTAAATGAATGATATGGTAATAATATAATGTACTAGCTGTGCCCAGCCACGCGTTGCTGTGGCATTGTCTGGTGGTGTTGGTGAGAAATGGTTGAGGTAGTGGTGGTATTGAATGTCTGTTGTATGGTAGTCTTTATGTTTAGTATGCACACTGAAGTGGATTATATGGCAGTGTGGAGTCAAGATAATCCAGTTCAAAGCAGATAATATAAGATTCTAAATGGGTTCTATAGCTGTGTGGAAGGGCCTTTAGTCTACACTGCCATATAATCCAGTTAAAATCTGATAATCTGTGAAAGAGGTCTAAGTGAGGCCTAACTGTGCCTGTCCCCTGGGCTGAGTAGGTTGCTAGGAGACCAAGTGGGCGGAGCTTAGCCTTCAAACTGGCAGCAATTGGATAAAAACTATTATTCCTCTCCCTGTAATTAGGACTTCATTTTTCTTTTCTTTTTTGTTGTATCAACCTAGAGGAGTGAATGATGGGTTGTGTTGTCAAATTTCGAGTTTGGGGGGGCCTGTAGTTTTGTTGTTTTGTCCGCTGCCCTGATGCCATCACTCTTATATATATAGATTGTGTATACATATAATATTGGTAATAATATTATAAGGTAATACAATATAATATTTATTTATTTCAATATTTCTACCCCGCCCTTCTCACCCAATAGGGGACTCAGGGCGGCTAATAATAATAATACAATATAATAATATTGTATAATATAATAATATTAATTATATATTATATATTAAATGTAATAGTACTAATAATATTACGGTATAATGGTATAGTACAATATCTGTATATATAAAAGAGTGATGGCATCAGGGCAGCGGACAAAACAACAAAAGTACAGGCCCCCCAACCTTGAAATTTGACAACACAACCCATCATTCACGGCTCTAGGTTGATACAACAACCTGATTGGGCTGATTGGGTTGCTAGGAGACCAAGTGGGCGGAACTTAGCCCTCTAACTGGCAGCTATTGGATAAAAACAATTATTCCTGTCCCTCTAATTAGGACTTCATTTTTCTTTTCTTTATGTTGTATCAACCTAGATGGGTTGTGTTGTCAAATTTCGAAGTTGGGGGGCCTGTAGTTTTGCTGTTTTGTCCGGTGCCCTGATTCCATCACTCTTTTATATAGTCTCACTTATCCAAGCTAAACGGGCTAGCAGAAGCTTGAATAAGCGAATATCTTGGATAATAAGGAGGGATTAAGGAAAAGCCTATTAAACATCAAATTAGGATATGATTTTACAAATTAAGCACCGAAACATCATGTTACACAACAAATTTGACAGAAAAAATAGTTCAATACGCAGTAATGTTATGTTGTAATTACTGTATTTACGAATTTAGCACCAAAATATCATGATATATGGAAAACATTGTCTACAAAAATGGCTTGGATTAGCGAGGCTTGGATAAGTGAGACTCTACTGTATATAGATATTGTACTATAACACTATATTGTAATATTATTAGTAATATTACATGTAATATATATATATATTGCATCATTTCTACCCCGCCCTTCTCACCCATCAGGGGACTCAGGGCGGCTTACAATATAAAGACAAACATAAAAACAAATTACGTCACAATTAAAAATCAATTTAAATAAAAAAAATCATTAAAACTAAGAACCTACATTAAAAACCTACATAATTATGCATATAAATATACACTATACCAGGGGTCCCCAAACTAAGGCCCGGGGGCCGGATGCGGCCCTCCAAGGTCATTTACCTGGCCCCTGCCCTCAGTTTTATAATATAATATTTTTATATCAGTTTTAATAATATAATATATTGTATATACATATAATATTGATAATAATATTATAATGTTATACAATATAACATTAATAAAAATACAATATAATAATATTAATTATATGTTATATATTACATATTATATAATAGTATAGTGGTATAGTTCAATATAGTAATATATAATGCTAATATTGTGTTATGCTAATAATATAATATATGATATGTACATACAGCTGCTCTGAGTCCCCTTCGGGGTGAGAAGGGTGGGATATAAATGTAGTAAATAAATGTAGTAAATAAATGCAGTAAATAAATAATTATTTTTAGACTTAGGCTTGGCCAAAGTCTGAAATGACTTGAAGGCACACAACAACAATCCTAATTAACTTGACTATCTCATTGGCCAGTAGCAGGCCCAAACTTTCCATTGAAATCCTAATAGGTTTATATTGGTTAAAATTGTTTTCATTTTCAAATATTGTATTGTTCTTTCGTTGTTGTTGTTGTTGCACTACAAATAAGACATGTGCAGTATGCATAGGAATTTGTATTTTTTTTCAAATGGTAATTTGGCCCCTCAACAGTCTGAAGGATTGTGGACCGGCCCTCTGCTTCAAAAGTTTGGGGACCCCTGCACTATACCATTATATACCATTATATACAATCTATATATATAAAAGAGTGATGGAATCCTGGCGACCGCCAAAACAACAAAACTAAACACCCCACAACCTCAAAAATTGACACCACAACCCATCATCCACGCCTCTAGGTTGATACAACAAAAAGAAAAGAAAAATAAAGTTCTAATTAGAGGGAGAGGAATAATTGTTTTTATCCAATTGCTGCCAGTTAGAAGGCTAAGTTAGAAGCCCACTTGGTCTCCTAGCAACCCACTCACCCAGGGGACAGGCAGAGTTAGGCCTCAGGCCTCTTCCACACTGCCTATAAAATACAGATTATCAGATTTTAACTGGATTAGATGGCAGTGTAGACTCAAGGCCCTTCCACACAGCTATATAACCCATTTATAATCTTATATTATCTGCTTTAACTGGATTATCTGGACTCCACACCTTTACCCTTTACCATAACTACAACCAATTCCTCAATACTTTATTTCCCATACCACCATACTTCGCCACAGCAATGCGTGGCCAGGCACAGCTAGTATACCATTATAATAGTGTATTATTATATTGCATTACATTATAATATTATTATTAATATTAAGTAGCAGCCAATAATGAAAGAACCAAGGTATTGATATCTCCGGCCCATCCCCTGTTCAGATATCAGCCAGCATGCCAATGTCTTAAATCAAGAAACAGCTTCCTAAGGTTTACAGAGATATTCGTAAGAACACCTCAGCAAGCGAGAGTCCAAAAGTGGCAGGCTAAAACCCAGAACCTCAATCAGTGCCTGAGACCAGATGAGAAATTCCCCCTGAGCACAGAGAAGACTGGGCAACTTGGAAGGCGCTGAACAGACTGTGATGTGCACCATGATGTGCAGAGCCAATAATAGGAAATGGGGCTACAAAGTGGAGTCCACGACATGTGAGTACGCAAAAAGGCAAACCACAGACCACTGACTACAATGCAGCCTGAGTCCTGCCACATACACAATGGGGGACCTTCTTACAACAACACCAAAGGCACTCCAAGTGCCCAGCTTCTAGAAATCTAGTAAAATGACAAGTTTTTAACTTTGTTTGTGTTGTAAAATACATTATAACTGTATCCTCAATTTACTTCTGACACGAGAAATAAATCATCATCATCATTATCCCACCAAAGAAAGACACGGAAGCCAACCTACCTGCAGAATATCCAGAAGGAGCTGAAGGACACAAAAGAAGAGATATTAATCAACTGTTTAAAATAATGTTTTGCTTCAAGTAATACAGTACCCTCAGCTTTCCTGAGACTTTCAATACTTTAAAAAAGCTATTTGGGGCCATAGAACTTGGGCATCCTTTCCAGTTCGGACAGAAACCCGGAGCGGATGCCCAGAGTGGCGTAATCTGTATTCTCCCTGAAGGGCGTTCTACAATATGATGCTTTGAAACAGGCTGGATGGACATCTGTCAGGAACGCTTTGATTGTGGTTTTCCTGCCTGTTAGACTGGGGTTGGACTGGATGGCCTTTGGGGGTCCCAATTCTACTATTCTAGGATTTCATGACATTGGATCAGAATTTCTGAAGACAACAGAAAGTAGCAAAATGTTATCAAATCTCAAAGTTCAGAATCACAGATTTGTCCGATGCTCGCCATCCACTTCCTAACACAAATCTTAGTTACCGTATATACTCGAGTATAAGCCGAGTTTTTCAGCCCTTTTTTAGGACTGAAAAAGCCCCCCTCGGCTTATACTCGGGTGAGGGTCCTGGTTGGTTTATATTCGGGTCGGCTTATACTTGAGAATATATGGTACATTTATTATTTTTCTGCATTATTATTGGTATTATTACATTTATTATTTTACTCTTTTACTTCTTATTATTACATTTATTATTTTACTCTAGTATTGTTACTATTAAATTTATTTTAATCTATTTTTATTATTATTAATACATTTATTATTTTACTCTATTACTTCTTATTATTACATTTATTATTTTACTCTAGTATTGTTACTATTACATTTATTTTATTTCTCAATACTTTATTTCCCATGCCACCATACTTCGCCACAGCAATGCGTGGCCGGGCACAGATAGTATATATCACCCCTCCCTGATGACTTCGACATATTTTGCACCTTGGCCCAGATCCTTGAATTTATCATTTTATTTTTGTACGTGACTTTTTATGACTGTTTTTATAGTTTCTGATGTTTTATTGTTGATTGATCTGTTTTATTGTTGGTGCTTTTATATTGTCGTGCCCGGGCATGGCCCCATATAAGCTTCCCCGAGTCCCTTCGGGGAGATGGGGCGGGATATAAGAATAAAGTTATTATTATTATTATTATTATTATTATTATTATTATTATTATTATTATTATTATTCTCTATTTTTATTAATAATAATACATTTATTATTTTGCTTTGATATTATTATTACATTTATTTTACTCTATTTATTATTATATTTATTACTAGCTGTACCCAGCCACGCGTTGCTGTAGCTTTGTCTGGTGGTGTTGGTGAGAAATTGTTGAAGTAGTAGTGGTATTGAATGTCTGTTGTATGGTTGTCTTTATGTTTATTATGAACACTGAAGTGGATTATATGGCAGTGTGGAGTCAAGATAATCCAGTTCAAAGCAGATAATATAAGATTCTAAATGGGTTATATAGCTGTGTGGAAGGTTCTTGAGTCTACACTGCCATATAATCCAGTGCAAATTAGATAATCTGTGGAAGAGGCCTAAGTGAGGCCTAACTGTGCCTGTCCCCTGGGCTGAGAGGGTTGCTAGGAGACCAAGTGGGTGGAGCTTAGCCTTCTAACTGGCAGCAATTGGATAAAAACTATTATTCCTCTCCCTGTAATTAGGACTTTATTTTTCTTTTCTTTTTGTTGTATCAACCTAGAGCCGTGGATGATGGGTTGTGTTGTCAAATTTCGAGGTTGGGGGGCCTGTAGTTTTGTTGTTTTGTCCGCTGCCCTGATGCCATCACTCTTTTATATATATATAGATTTTACTCTATTATTATTAAAAAGGATACATAAGCACATTTACACTGAAGAAGATGAGAACAATGATTTGATCAGAGCTGGACAGGCTTATCTTAAATTACAGTTTTATGTAAATGTTCAAAAACCTACTGATGCCTCAATTAATGTAATTTTATTGGTATCTATTTTTATTTTTGAAATTTACCGCTCTCGGTTTATACTTGAGTCAACAGTTTTTTTGGGTAAAATTAGGTGCCTTGGATTATATTCTGGTCGGTTTATACTCGAGTATATATACGGTAAATCAGTGAAAATTTGGGATTAATCAATAACAGTTTATTCTACCAAAGGGCACTCCTGGCTAAGGAATAGAGGATAATTTTTCCTAGAATTCAGGGTAATCCTAAAGTGCATCCACACTGTGGAATGAATGCAGTTTGACAAAACTTGAACTGCCACGTCTTAAGAGCATTGCCTTGAGGTTCTCTGATGTACATCCTGTCAGGGGATGATGGGTAGCAGAGTGTAATCCAAAAATTCACCATCCCGGTCTTCACCTCCTTCTCCAGACTGTCTCCCCGTGTGGAAAACAGCACTGGACAAACACACTCTAGCAGACGAGGGCTCGGTTGGAAATCCAACGGCAATACATCTTTATTTACATGACTATATACAAACAGAGCAAATCAGTCCTTCCACCATGAGTGCTCTTGCCGAAGCTACTCATGCACACACAGACTGCTCAGGAAACTCCTCTGCATTCCACAGGACAAGAAAGAAAGTCCTGATCAAAACAAACTTGACCCCATTGGTCCTGTGATACGTCAATCATAGCAGACTCTCATTAACTCCATAACTGCTGAAATGCCTTGCCGAAAAACTAACACATAAGGCATTTCTAATAACCCAGATTGATTTTAACATTTCACAATACACAATACCCTGACACATCAATCCATACTATTCCCAAAGAGACACTTACTCGTAATAAAAGAAGAGTAAACGACCCGCTGGTTCACATTTTGAGGGTCTCGGAAGTTATCCACCAAAAGCGCCTCGGGCATCTTGCCTTCGTCCGTTGCATACAAGGATTTCTGCAGTTTCTCCAGCTAGAAGAGAGACGGGGATGCCCATAAAAACTCATTTCGGAACCTCTCCACATCTGTCATTACAACGCAGAGGCTCCATTCCCACACTGACCATTTAATGCAGTTTCAAAGCGGTATGGAAGAAAGCGTTCCCGTTGTGCCGACAATTATGTAGGGAATCCAGGAACCAGTCTGAGGATGGTGATGACACAAACCACAAAGCATTGATGCGCATAAAAGGCTTTCTTTCGTGCTTTTGGGGGTCATTTGTTGTCCATACTTGCTGAGTTTGAGACTAGCTTTGAACTACATTAAAGTAGAGTCCAGACTGTACTACAAAAGGAAATATCAATTTGGTCAGATAGGGAGAGCAGGATTTGCAGTCAGACCCAAAAGTGCTTTTGGGGGGGAATGTGGGAAAATGGAGTTCCTTTCATTTGGACAGATCCTAAATAATGCAAGAGTAGAATGTTGGAAAATTATTATTATTATTTTGATTGGTTGCATACTGCAAGTCGTTTACACACATGACCAGCTATTGCGCCAAATTGCTATGTGTGTGTGTGTAAAGAAATCCTTGCAAAGTTGCTTGCTTCTGCAGAGGCAAGCCAGGCCTCAAAGAATGTATCAGTTTGATGGCAGATGGCTGGTTTTGTCAGTTGGTAATTTGGGCTTGCAGGGAGAGCACAGAAAAGACAGGCTCTCTAGCTACGGTCAAGTAGCAGTTTGAATATGCTATGCTGTAAATAGAATGCTGATTGATTAGTTATTGATCCTATGCAACTACAAGGACATTATACGATTGCTGAACTGTTTATCTAACTTCAACTCAACAAGTAAATTTTCTTTGTTCTTTCAATTCCTCTGCCTGGTCTGAGTCTTTTGCATATGGTGTTAACTGGACGCTGCTGGTTCCGCTATACACACACCTGCTAACACCAGCCACTGCCAGAAGGGACAGAGAGTTTCATCTATTTATTTACTTATTTATTTACAGTATTTATATTCCGCCCTTCTTTCTCACCCCGAAGGGGACTCAGGGCGGATCACATTATATACATATAGGGCTAACATTCAATGCCCATAAACACATAGAACCGAGACAGAGACAGACACAGAGGCAATTTAACCTTCTCCTGAGGGGATGTTCGATTCTGGCCACAAGGGGGAGCAGCTGCTTCATCATCCACTGTGACCGCACTTCCTCATTCCAATGTCGTAAATTAGTTAAATTTGCCTCCCCACTTTATAAGTGGTACCTTATTTCCTACTTGATAGATGCAACTATCTTTCGGGTTGCTAGGTCAGCAACGAGCAGGGGCTATTTTTTAATTTTAATTGACGGGTGCTCACCCCGCCACGGGCTGGCCTCGAACTCATGACCTCATGGTCAGAGTGATTTATTGCAGCAGGCTGCTCACCAGCCTGCACCACAGCCCGGCACCGTCATTAATGCTGACGGTGCCGCCATCGCCACTCAAGTTGGGAGCTTTGAAATGGTTGAACGGAAACTCTCCAAAGCTTTAGGTGCTCTTACCGCCTATTACAGGGAAAACCAGCTGATTCCTAATCCATCTAAAATGCAGACGTGTACTTTTCACCTTAAGAACAGACAAGCATCTCGAGCTCTGAGGATGACCTGGGAAGGAATCCCACTGGAGCATTGCAGCACAACACAATACTTGAGAGTTACACTGGACCATGCTCTGATTTACAAGAAGCACTGTTTGAATATCAAGCAAAAAGTGGGTGCTAGAAATAAGATCATACGAAAGCTGACTGGCACAACCTGGGAATCACATCCAGACACAGTGAAGACATCTGCCCATGTGCTTGGCTACTCTGCTGCTGAATACGCATGCCCAGTGTGGAATACATCTCACCACGTTAAAACAGTGGATGTGGCCCTTAATGGGACATGCCACATTATCACAGGATGTCTACACCCTAAGCCACTGGCGAAATTCTGTTGTTCAGCCGGTGTTGCACCACCAGACATTTGCCGGGAAGTAGCAGCCAGCATAGAAAAGACCAAGGCATTGACATCTCCAGCCCATCCTCTATTTGGATATCAGTCAGCATGCCAATGCCTTAAATCAAAAAATAGCTTCCTAAGATTTTCAGAGATACTCGCAGGAACACCTTAGCAAGCGAGAGTCCAAAAGTGGCAGTCTAAGACACAGAACCTCAATCAGTGGCTGGTATCAGATAAGAGACTCCCCCCCCCCCCCGGGGCATACAGAAGACACCAGAGGCACTCCAAGTGGCCAGCTTCTGGTCAAAGGAGATTTAGTATAATGCCAAGTTTTTAACTTTGTTTGTGGTTCTTCTATACATTATAACTGTATTCTCAATTAGCTTCTGACATGATAAATAGAGAAATAAATAAATAACTGTATTGTAGCCCACTGTGAGCCATGAGAGGTAGACAAGAAGTAGTAATAATAATAATAATAATAATAATAATAATAATAATAATAATAATAATATTCTGCCCTGGCAGAATATGTAAAGCAAAGTGAAGAACCTGCTTTGATTGAAGCCAAAAATCAGAAACTCCTCAAAGCACAGCAGACAAAAAACCAGTACAAGAAAACCGCACTACAAACTAGAGCTGACAGCTGGCACAACAAAACATTGCATGGAAAGTTCCTTGGCAAAATTGAAGGAAAAGCTGATAAGGAGAAGACCTGGCTCTGGCTCACGAATGGGACCCTGAAGAAGGAGACAGAAGGCCTGATCCTTGCAGCCCAGGAGCAAGACATCAGGACAAAGGCAATTAAGACCAAGATTGAAAAATCAGCTGATGACCCAAAATGCAGACTGTGCAAGGAAACCGACTAAACCATGGATCATATCCTCAGCTGCTGTAAGAAAATCGCACAGACAGACTACAAACAGAGGCACAACTATGTGGCCCAAATGATTCATTGGAACTTATGCCTCAAGTACCACCTCCCAGCAGCAAAGAACTGGTGGGATCACAAACCTGCAAAAGTATTGGAAAATGAGCACGCAAAGATACTGTGGGACTTCCGAATCCAGACTGACAATCCAGACTGGAACACAACACACCAGACATCACAGTTATAGAAAAGAAAAAGGTTTGGATCATTGATGTCGCCATCCCAGGTGACAGCCGCATTGATGAACAACAACAGGAAAAACTCAGCCGCTATCAGGACCTCAAGATTGAACTGCAAAGACTCTGGCAGAAACCAGTGCAGGTGGTCCCGGTGGTGATGGGCACACTGGGTGCCATGCCAAAAGATCTCAGCCGGCATTTGGAAACAATAGACATTGACAAAATTACGATCTGCCAGCTGCAAAAGGCCACCTGACTGGGATCTGCACACATCATCCGAAAATACATCACACAGTCCCAGACACTTGGGAAGTGTTCGACTTGTGATTTTGTGATACGAAATCCAGCATGTCTATCTTGTTTGCTGTGTCATAATATAATAATAATAATAATAATAATAATAATAATAATAATAATAATAATAATAATAATGTGTTGCATGCCTTAGGAAGTCCAAAGCTGTGAAACGGAAGGGATGATGAGGTGGGCTACCTGGCTGAGGGAGATGCTGGCCGGCTGGTGGAAGACGGTCCAGAGGACACTCTGGTAGCAAGGCGGGGTGGTCAGCGAGCCGTTGTAGCGGAAATAGTGGCCCAAATGCGCCGGGAGGAGGTCGCGGACGTCGAAAGCATCAATCTGTATTTCCTGTTCTGGCCCAGTCCGGAGGCGGGATGGTGGGAACGAGAAATGGAGAGAAAAGGAGCAAGCGAGAGAATGAAACACCTGTAACAAACCCAAACGAACCCTCCCTGTCATGTCTATGCGACCCCATTTATTTATTTATTTATTTATTTTTCAAACTTATATGCCGCTACTCCCCTAGGGCTCGGGGCGGCTTACAAGAACCAGCTAAAATCAACAATTTAAAAACATCTTAAAAACATCTTAAAAAAACATCCTAAAAGCACCTTTTTATGATTGAATCATAGTATCATAGAATATACTGTCAAAGGCTTTCATGGCTGGAATCACAGGGTTGTTGTGTGTTTTCCGGGCTTTATGGCCATGTTCCAGAATAATAATAATAATCATCATCATCATCATCATCTTTATATCCTGCCACCATCTTCCCTAAGGGACCCGGGGCAGCTCACAAAAGCATTCAATATTGCAAACACATAAAGCACAACAAATAATAATAATACAACAGCAATAGCAGAAAATATATATTTTATCTCATTTTATTTTAGTGATGGTTTTGTTTTAACAGATTGTTTGCTTTTTTTTAAATGAATTTTTATTGCAAGCATTTATAATAATGTGGTTTACAATGACAAGACAAAGGTTCAACAAAAGAAAACAAAAACCCAAAGTGAATACATTCCCTCAGAAAACCGCATTGGCCAATCTCACAAGAAAGGTAGAAGAAAAAAAAAAACAAGAGAAAAATAGACAAAAATACAATAACTTACATAACCAAAACACACATCTGTTAAAATCGACTTCCATCTATTATATGGTGTTCCTTATATTGTTTCTTTGGTACTACTAATACCATTCTATCTCCTATCCTGGTTCTGCGTCTTTCCTTCATCCTTTATTCTGAGACAGTATTGTTGCCCCTCATACTCATCTTTGTATTATTAAAGATTACGACACATTTATTAAATTATAACTTTACATTTTTCATTTCTTAAATAATTTTTTATCGGTTCCCAATCTGTCTGTTTTTTTGGTTTACCCTGAGTGTTTGATAACAGATACGTTAATTTATCCATGTTCATAATTTCCAGGATTTTATTAAACCAACAATTTATATCCGGTCTGTTTTTCATCCTCCATTCTTTTGCGTAGGTTATTCTCGTGGCCGTTGTTAAATAATTAAATAAAATTTCTTTGTTCCTTTCTTTTACGTCCAGCATCCCTAATAAGAAGAACTTCAGGTCTAGGCTGATCTTAATTGATAAAATCTTTTGTATTCTTTGATGTATTTCTTTCCAGAACTCTTTGGCTCTCCCACAGGTCCACCAGCAGTGATAATATGTGCCTTCATGCTCCCCGCATTTCTAACATTTGTTGGAGGGTTTTTTTTGTAAATTTTGGAGAGTTTTTGTGGGGTTAAGTACCATCTATGTTTTAATCCAATTTTCTTTAAGATCTGATGAATATGTATATTTTAATCTTTGATTCCAGCATTTCTCCCATTCTTCTATTCTGATTGGCTTCCTTGTGTTTTTTGCCCATTTGACCATGCATTCTTTCATGAAATCCTGGTCCGTTGCCCACTCTAACTGTTTTTTATAAACTTTAGTTATAATTTTGGATTCTGATTGCATTATTTTGTCCCAAAAGGTCTCTTTGTCTTCAAATCCTATTTTCTTGTCTTTATTGAAATGATCTTTTATCTGAATATATTGGATTGTTTGCTTTTATGTCTGTAGGGCTTTCTGTCCCATATGTAACCCCCTTGAGTCCCTTTGGGGAGATGGTGGTGGGGTATAAAAATAAAATTATTATTATTATTACCATATATACTCCAGTATAAGATGAGTTTTCCAGCCCTTTTTTAGGACCCAAAAAGCTCCACTCGGCTAATACTCAATTGTTGTGTGTAATCATTGTGTTTTATACCGTATCAAGTTTTACAATCAGTTTTGCATCTGTTAAACAGGGTTAAAATCGTTTCCTTTTTAAGGCCCCTTCTTCACAGCTGTATAAAATCCAGATTATCTGCTTTGAACTGGATTATTTGGCAGTGTAAACTCATGGATTATCTGCTTTGATAATCTGGACTACTGTATATACTCGAGTATAAGCCTAGTTTTCCAGCCCTTTTTTTAAGACTGAAAAAGCCCCCCTCGGCTTATACTTGGGTGAGGGTCCTGGTTGGCTTATATTTGGGTCGGCTTATACTCGAGTATATATGGTACATTTATTATTTTTCTGCATTGTTATTGGTATTATTACATTTATTATTTTACTTTATTACTTATTATTACATTTATTATTTTACTCTATTATTGTTACATTTATTTTAATCTATTTTTTATTATTAATACATTTATTATTTCACTCTGATATTATTATTGTTATTGCATTTATTATACTCTATTTATTATTATATTTATTATTTTACTCTACTATTATTTAAAGGATACATAAGCACATTGACATTGAAGAAGATGAGAATAATGATTTGATCAGAGTTGGACAGTCTTATCTTAAATTTGAGCTTGATGAAAATATTCAAAGACATTTAACCTATTGATGCCTCAATTCATGTAATTTCATTGGTATCTATTTTTATTTTTTTAAATTTACCACTCTCAGCTTATACAGTAGAGTCTCACTTATCCAATGTTCTGGATTATCCAATGTATTTTTGTAGTCAATGTTTTCAATATATCGTGATATTTTGGTGATAAATTCATAAATACAGTAATTACTACATAGCATTACTGCGTATTGAACTACTTTTTCTGCCAAATTTGTTGTCTAACATGATGTTTTGGTGCTTAACTTGTAAAATCATAACCTAATTTGATGTTTAATAGGCTTTTCCTTAATGCCTCCTTATTATCCAACATATTTGCTTATCCAACATTCTGCCGGCCCGTTTATGTTGGATAAGTGAGACTCTACTGTACTTGAGTCAATGTTTTCCCAGTTTCTGAATACTTCTGGAACATGGCCATACAGCCTGGAAAACACACAACAACCATCATAGAATAATAGAGTTGAAAGGGATCATAAAGGCCATCTAGTCCAACTCCATTCTACCCACAATCAAAGCACCCCCGACAGATGGCCATCCAGCCTCTGTTTACAAGCTTCCACCGGACTTATTTTCTGCCTGGGTGAAACATCCTATATTTCTCCTTGTTGACATTCATTTGGTTACGTCCCATTCTGCATGTGTCATTGGGCCACCCCAAAACAGCCCTTAATTTACCTTTATACTTGATGTCCTCCAGGTGCCGCAAGATGTGGTCATAAGCTGGATTTTCGGCCCCTCCAGCCTGTCGGACACAAGGAAGAAAAGAAGAAGACGGAGGTGAGGTGGCTGCAGAGCATAAAGGTTTATTATTTTTATTGCACGGGACACTCGAACCATCTCTCCCCATTGCGCAAGGCCTAAAGTGAGTTGGGCCTACCCTTCTGACTGGCAGCTAGGAGGAGAACGGCTCTTCCTCGTCCTCTATTTTTCTAGGGTTTTTTGATTGAAAGACATAGATTGGATGACTATGTCTTTTGTGGCCAAATTTGGTGTGATTTGGTTCAGTGGTTTTGTTGTTTACTCCATGGGAAAAACGCACATTACATTTATATATAGACTAGCTTTGCCCGGCCACGCGTTGCTGTGGCTTATGCTTTCAGAGTGTTGCTCTTTATTTACTGTCCTGATTTTAGAGATTATATTGTTCTGTATTATTATATCACAGTAATTATTACATATTATATTGATAATCCTATATCATCTGCTTAGAACTGGATTATATGAGGCCCCTTCTTCACAGCTGTATAAAATGCACACTGAAGTGGATTATATGGCAGTGTGGAGTCCAGATAATCCAGTTCAAAGCAGATAATATAAGATTATAAATGGGTTATATAGCTTGAGTCTACACTGCCATATAATCCAGTTAAAATCAGATAATTGTATTTTATAGGCAGTGTGGAAGAGGCCTAAGTGAGGCCTAACTCTGCCTGTCCCTTGAGCTGCGTGGGTTGCTAGGAGACCAAGTGGGTGGAGCTTAACCTTTAAACTGGCAGCAATTGGATAAAAACAATTCTTCCTCTCCCTCTAATTAGGATTTTCTTTTTCTTTTCTTTTTGTTGTATGAACGTAGAGGCATGGATGAGGGCTTGTGCTGCCAAGTTTAGTGTTTCTGGGATGTGTAGTTTTGTTGTTTTGTCCTAGGCCGAAATTTCATTACCCTTTTATATATAGAGATAGATTAGATCCACAAATACTGCACCGGCATATCGACCAGGTATGGAGTTTTTCCAAAGGCGTTTCATTTAATAGGACAGCAAGGAAGTGTGGTGAAGTTATTATTGTTGGGTTGCTGTAAGTTTTCTGGGCTGTATGGCCATGATCCAGAAGCATTCTGTCCTGATGTTTCGCCCACATCTATGGCAGGCATCCTCAGAGGTTGTGAGGCCTGTTGGAAGCTAGTTAAGGGAGGTTTATATATCTGTGGAATAATGTCCAGGGTGGGAGAAAGAACTCTTGTTTGTTTGAGGCAAGTGTGAATGTTGCCATTAGCATTGAATAGCCTTGCATCTTCAAAGCCTGACTGCTTCCTGCCTGAGGGAATCCTTTGTTAGAAGGTGTTAGCTGACCCTGGTAGTTTCCTGCCTGGAATTCCTCTGTTTTCTGAGTGTTGTTCTTTATTTACAGTCCTGATTTTAGAGTTTATTTAATACTGGGAGCCAGATTGTGTTCATTTTCATGGTTTCCTCCTTTCTGTTCAAATTGTGCTTGTGGAGTTCAATGACTTCTCTGTGTCGTCTGACGTGGTGGTTGTGAGAGTGGTCCAGCATTTCTGTGTTCTCAAATAATATGCTGTGTCCTGGTTGGTTCAACATGTGCTTTGCTATGGCCGACTTCTCTGGTTGAGTTAGTCTGCAGTGCCTTTCGTGTTCATGTTGTATTTTCTTAGTGGGTCTGTATATTTCATTTAATTGGACAGCAAGAAAGTACAGTATTTTACATTGAAGTTCCTATTGTGGTGATTTCTCATTGCCAGCAGGTGGCGCTGTGGCCTCAAGGCATTCTAATGGAAGGGATCCTCTGGCAACAAAGCAATGTCCTTTAATGGATTTCAATCAGGATTTTAACTTGTATTTTTATTCCTTGTATCTTGTTCTATGCCTTTAAATGGTGTTTTAATGGCATGGTGTCCTGCCTCGAGCCACAGGGAGAAGCAAGTAACAATTATTATTATTATTATTATTATTATTATTATTATTATTATTATTATTATTATTATTATTTTATTGTATGACACAGCAAACAAGATAGACATGCTGGATTTCATTTCACAAAATCACAAGTGTCTAGGACTGTGTGATGTATTTTCGGATGATGCGCGCAGATCCCAGTCGGGTGGCCTTTTGCAGTTGGCAGATCGTGATTTTGTCAATGTCTATTGTTTCCAAATGCCGGCTGAGATCTTTTGGCACGGCACCCAGTGTGCCCATCACCACCGGGACCACCTGCACTGGTTTCTGCCAGAGTCTTTGCAGTTCAATCTTGAGGTCCTAATAGCGGCTGAGTTTTTCCTGTTGTTTTTCACCTGGGATGGCAACATCAATGATCCAAACCTTTTTCTTTTCCACAACTGTGATGTCTGGTGTGTTGTGTTCCAGAACTTTGTCAGTCTGGATTCGGAAGTCCCACAGTATCTTTGCTTGCTCATTTTCCAATACTTTTGCAGGTTTGTGATCCCACCAGTTCTTTGCTGCTGGGAGGTGGGACTTGAGGCATAAGTTCCAATGAATCCTTTGGGCCACGTAGTTGTGCCTCTGTTTGTAGTCTGTCTGTGCTATTTTCTTACAGCAGCTGAGGATATGATCCATGGTTTCGTGGGTTTCCTTGCACAGTCTGCATTTTGGGTCATCAGCTGATTTTTCGATCTTGGCCTGAATGGCCTTTGTCCCGATGTCTTGCTCCTGGGCTGCAAGGATCAGGCCTTCTGTCTCCTCCTTCAGGGTCCCATTCGTGAGCCAGAGCCAGGTCTTCTCCTTATCAGCTTTTCCTTCAATTTTGTCAAGGAACTTTCCATGCAATTATTTGATGCACAACAAGATGACTACACAGCAAACAAGATCACTCTGTTGGCTGTTGTATTGGATCACACATTGCCAAGTGACTAGGACTATGTGATGACAGGTGGTAATTTTGTCAGCGCCGATTGTATTTAAGTGCTTGCCAAGGTCTTTAGGCACTGCACCCAGTGTGCCGATCACCACTGGGACCACCTTGACTGGCTTATTATTATTATTATTATTATTATTATTATTATTATTGGCACAACGACATTGTATGACACAGCAAACAAGATAGGTATGCTGGATGTCGTATCACAAAACCACAAGTTGAACACTTCCCAAGCGTTTAGGACTGTGTGATGTATTTTCAGATGATGCGTGCAGATCCCAGATTATTATTATTATTATCATCATTATTATTCAATGCAACTAGATTTGAAAAAAAATTGTTCCTGGTTCGAAATTATTATTTCCTGTTTAATTGTGCAGTCCTTATATCTGTAGTAGTTATTCTACTACAGAAACTTTGTTTTTGTAGATGCCACAAGGTAAAAAGGTTTTCCCCTGACATTAAGTCCAGTCATGTCTGACTCTGGGGGTTGGTGCTCATCTCCATTTCTAAGCCGAAGAGCCGGCGTTGTCCGTAGACTCCTCCAAGGTCATGTGGCCATAGGCATGACTGCATGGAGCGCCGTTACCTTCCTGCCGGAGCAGTACCTATTGATCTACTCACATTGGCATGTTTTTGAACTGCTAGGTTGGCAGGAGCTGGAGCTAACAGCGGCTGCTCACGCCGCTCCCGGGGTTTGAACCTGGGACCTTTCGGATGCCACAAACTGTATTGAATTGACTGAGACTTGATGAGAGCTTCATTGAAAAACTATTGAAAATGTGCAGCAGGATGTCCCGCAAAAACAAAGTTTTTGCAATTTAATACAGGGGTCCTCAAACTTTTAAAGCAGAGGGCCAGTCCACAATTCTTCAGACTGTGGAGGGGCCAATTTATCATTTGAAGAAAAAAACAAACAAATTCCTGTGCTCACTGCACATGTCTTATTTGTAGTGCAAAACAACAACAACAATGAAAGAACAATACAATATTTAAAAATGAAAACAATTGTAACCAACATAAACCTATCAGGATTTCAATGGGAAATGTGGGCCTGCTTCTGGCCAATGAAATACTCAGGTTAATTAGGATTGTTGCTGCTGTTGTTGTTGTTGTTGTTGTTGTTGTTGTGTGCCTTCAAGTCATTTCAGACTTTGGGCGAGTCTAAGTCTAAAATTATTTATTTATTCATTTACTACATTTATTTATTACATTTATATCCTGCCCTTCTCACCCCGAATGGAACTCAGAGCAGCTGTCAAGGACAGAACGCCACAAGATTCAAAGTAACAGAGTTTATTAGATTACAGAACTCAAAAAATGCCCGTAAAACACAAGGGCCAGGCAATTTTTGCCTTTAGGAGCAAAAAGGGGCAAAAGTAAATGTTCAAAAGATAAACCGGATTAAACCGGAGTTTAATCCGGGTAAAAACAAACTGCTTGCTTCAGCCTGGGTATAAACGAAACGAAAGCCAAGGAACAAAAGATACAAAGAATGCAACTAATTGGCAGCAGATTCCTCTCTGCTGCCAACACTGTGCTTAGAGTAACTTGCGTCGCTCCCCCACACACACAGCAGACAGGATCTCCAACACGAGTAAATCAGCCAAGGATTGTAGCAGTTGAGTAGACCAGTTCCGTTCCGTAGATCAAAGCCAGAAGCAGACGTTTGTAGTTTTTCCAAGTCCAAGAAGGGGGGAAGACAAGCCGTGGTCAGTTCAGTCCGAGTTCTCAAAGCAGGAGATGGCGTCCGTCAAGAAGACGACGGAAGGTCAAGGTCACAGCACAGGAAAGCACACAAGTCTTCAGGGAAGCGTCCCACACACACACGGATCCCAAGCGTTTGCCCAGATTACCTTGCCCAACGCAATTTGCAATTGCTCTCAAGCCCCATTTTATGCCAGTTACAAATCTTCATCACTGTCAGCTGTCCTCCTTAACCCGGGCGTTTCCTCATCACTTTCCTCGTCAGAGCTGGAACACCTCTGACTACGCCCAACAGCATCTCCAGCTGTGGATCCCGTCCCATCCCTCCAGCTAAACCATGGGTCTAATCCTGAAGGTCCCCATTCATCTTCTGTCCCATCATGGCCAGTGGCACCCACTTCCTCCCTTACCCGAGTCCAATCCATCTCATCCTCCTCTGAGCTAACCAGCCCCTCCTCCATTCTCTCCGTAAACCCTTCGAAAGACTCCTCGTCAGATGGTGCTGCAAATATGTCTCGCAGTCTTTTTCTCTCTCGCTCCTCGAGAGTATCTGACTCTCGAGGAGTCTTACGCCCACGTCTGTCAGTAACAGAGCCATGAGGCTCAATCATAACACTATCCCCTCTCACAAAGGCCTCCTCCCCCGATGGCGGAGAAGTGGCAGTGATACCCTCCGCTATAGCACCACGACGACTAGAGGTATCAAGTTTCAACAGCGAACGATGAAAGACTGGATGGACCTTTAAACTAGACGGTAAACGCAAACGAAACGCAACAGAAGAAATCTTTTTAACGATAGGAAAGGGACCCAAATACCGAGGCGCAAACTTTCCCCCAGCCTGTTTAATATGTTTGGAAGATAACCACACCAAATCCCCTTCTTCCAACTCCTCCCCTGCCTGCCTGTGGCGGTCAGCCTGAGTCTTCTGCGTTGCCTTAGCTTCCAACAGTAAGCGACGGGCAACATCATGCAATGCAGCCATTTCCGAAGAGCGGTACACAGGGTCCGAAGAGACCACATTGGTCGACGGCGCCACACCTCCCCGTGGGTGAAAACCATAAGTTAGCTCAAATGGCGTATGCTGACTAGACGTGTGCACCGCATTGTTGTAAGCAAATTCCGCCACCGGTAACCACTTTACCCAAGCCGTGGGTTGATCTAAACAAAAACAACGCAGATACTGCTCTAAGAGCCCATTAACCCGTTCCGACTGTCCATCCGTTTGCGGATGGAAAGCTGAAGACACGTTTAACTTAGTCCCCAAACACTCATGGAAGTGTTTCCAAAAGCGTGACACAAATTGCGGAGCCCTATCTGAAATAATCACCTCGGGTGCTCCGTGCAAACGATAGATGTGCTTTGTAAATAGTAAGGCCAACGTAGGGGCCGCCGGAATGGTTGAACAAGGAATAAAATGAGCCAGTTTACTAAATAAATCCACCACCACCCAAATACAAGTATAACCCCCAGACTTAGGCAAATCTGAAATAAAATCCATGGAAATGATTTGCCATGGCCTCTCCGGAACAGGTAAAGACGATAACAACCCTCTAGGGCGCCCAACAGGCGTCTTACTCTGCTGACAAACGGCGCAGCTGTCACAAAAGCGCAGAATGTCTTGCCGCATCTTTGGCCACCAGTAGCTCCTGGTGATAAGCTGTACGGTCTTGAACCTGCCAAAGTGCCCAGCCATGGGTTCGTCATGGTGGGCTCTAATCACCTCCAACCTGAGGGTCCCTACTGGTACGTAAACCTGCCCCCTACGCACCAATACCCCGTCTTGATCCTGGAGATGCGGCAGTATGGTACGGTTACCTGCAGAGAGCAGCATCAGTTGCTCCTGAGTCCACACATCATCCTTCTGAGCCTCAAGGATCTGGTCATGTAACCCAAGCTCATTATCTACAACACACAGAGAGGCAGTAGGCAAGATGGTCTGACATACTACCTGCTCATTGGTCTTAAATTCCGGCTTGCGGGATAAAGCATCGGCCCGC
Organism: Anolis carolinensis; assembly: GCF_035594765.1. Taxonomy (NCBI): domain Eukaryota; kingdom Metazoa; phylum Chordata; class Lepidosauria; order Squamata; family Anolidae; genus Anolis; species Anolis carolinensis. The sequence goes on along the minus strand of NW_026943825.1, from coordinate 11,134,008 downwards.
AAGTTTGCCTTCCCCTCCACGAACTGCACCTTGAAGTTAAACCTGGAGAAAAACAAAGCCCAGCGGATTTGACGCTGGTTTAACTTCTTTGCTGTTTGCAAGTGCTCTAAGTTCTTGTGATCAGATCTGACCACGATCTGGTGCCGTGCCCCTTCAAGCCAGTGCCGCCACACCTCAAACGCCACCTTAATCGCCAACAACTCCTTCTCCCATATGGTATAGTTCTGCTCGAAGGGTGTTAGTTGCCGCGAGTAAAATCCACAGGGACGCAAGGTCCCTGAGGAATCCTTCTGAGACAATACAGCCCCCAACGCGTAGCTAGAAGCGTCCGCTTCTACCACGAACGGTCTGTCAACATCAGGATGGGTTAGTATGTTGTCCGATTGAAAACTAGACTTTAGTTGTAGAAACGCCTCGTGAGCTTCCCGCCCCCACACAAATGGCTGTTTCTTGCGCAAAAGCTGCGTCAAAGGTACCGTGAGCTTTGCAAAATTCGGAATAAACTCCCGGTAGTAATTAGCGAAACCCAAGAACCTTTGTACATCCTTCTTAGTCTTCAGCTCCTGCCATGAGTTGACGGCGTCAACCTTATGTGGGTCCATTTTAAGTTCCCTACCTGACACTACATGACCTAGGAACTCCACTTCAGGCACATGAAAGACGCACTTGGAAGCCTTGGCGAAAAGCCCATTAGCCCGCAGTCGGTGCAGAACCTGCTTGACATGTTGACGATGTTCTTTCTCGTCCTTAGAAAAAATCAAGATATCATCCAAATAAATCACTAAAAATTGGTCAATTAGGTCCCTGAACACATCGTTCATGAACCTCTGGAATACCGCAGGAGCATTACAAAGCCCAAAAGGCATGACTCGGAACTCGTGGCATCCGAAACACGTGTTAAATGCCGTCTTCCATTCATCCCCTTCCCGTATACGGATTAAGTTATAGGCCCCCCGCAGGTCAAGCTTGGTAAAGACCTTAGCCCCTTGCACCCTTGATAACAGTTCCGAGATTAAAGGGAGCGGGTACCTATCCCGAATGGTGTATTTGTTTAGGATCCGATAATCGCAGACCAACCTAAGTTCCCCAGTCTTTTTGGCTACAAAGAATACCGGTGCCGCAGTTGGAGAACTAGATGGGCGAATAAACCCCTTGGCTAAATTTTCATCTAGAAACTCCCGCAAAGCTTGCCTTTCCGGTACAGTCAAGGCATACAGCCTCCCTGCTGGCAGTTTCGCACCTTCTGCCAACTTGATGGCGCAATCATATGGCCTGTGCGGTGGTAATTTGTCCGCTTCTCTTTTACAAAATACATCAGAGAACTCCCCATACTCAGCAGGCACTCCCTCCATATCAGAATGAGTAACATTTAGAGTGCAACAATCCTGCCTCTTTAAGATCACTTTACGTGTTGCCCAATCTACTTGTGGGTTTACTACAGCTAGCCAATCCATCCCCAGGATCACATCATATCTAGGCAAGCTCGTAATATCCCACACAAACGTTCCCGTTACTCCCTGCACCTCCCACGTTACTGCTGAGGTTTCATGGTTAACCACCCCAGTCTCCAGCAGTCTCCCATCTGCTCCTTCCACCCACACGTCGCATGCCTTGCGCACTCTAGGAATGCCATGCTTCTTAGCAAACTCAATATCTACATAGGAGACCGTAGCCCCTGAGTCCAGCAGTGCCAAAGTAGAAACAAGTTCCCTTCCCCCAACAGATAATGTAATGGGTACGAAAACATGCTTCCTCCCCTCAGTTGACTGCTTGAGGAGCCCTAGTGCGTTGGACTCACGTCGCACTAGGGCTGGCCTTTTCCCGAAAGCTGGGAAGGTTTCACATTACAATTTTTGGCAAAATGCCCAGCATTCCCACAGTACAAACACAAGCCCAGCTGCCTCCTACGGCTCTTTTCCTCTGTAGACAGCTTTTTAAAGACCCCAAGCTCCATGGGCTCTTCCCCCATCACCACAGGTGCCCTGGTTACATGCATGGGTGGCGCACACATTGCTTTTGAGTGTTTACGAGCCTCGAACCTTGCGTCTAAACGCAGCACCTTAGCTACTAAGGCGTCCCAGCTTTCAGCCGGCTCCAAGCGTGCTAATTCATCCTGGAGCATATCACTTAACCCGGCAGTAAATAAAAGCATGAATGCATTTTCCCCCCAATCCAGCTGGTGGCGATACAGGTTAAACTTATTTAAGTAATCCAAAACAGTCCCCTTTCCCTGTTTCAACCGATACAGAGCCCACCCAGCGTTCTCCGTGCGGAGAGGATCCCCAAAAGTATCAGTTAACAACTTTTTGAAATTATTCAAATTGTCCTTGACTGGGTCATTTCCCAAAATTAAATTAGTGGCCCATTGTCCTGCGGGACCGGTCAACAAACTCAAAATAAAGGCCACCTTGCTAGTGTCTGTAGGAAAAGCATGAGCACTGAGCTGAGAAAAATAAAGCTCCACTTGTGCCAAAAAGGTTGGCAACTTGCACCTGGTTCCGTCAAAGCGTTCAGGAGTCAAAACATGTCCTTTCACAGCCTGAGCTGTTTGGATAACGGTAAAAGCCGTTTGCAATTGGTCTACTTTGGCCCTTAACTCATCCATCGTCTTCCTGACGGGTTTATTGCTGCAATAAACTTTTTATGGGCGTTGGGCAATCTGTCAAGGACAGAACGCCACAAGATTCAAAGTAACAGAGTTTATTAGATTACAGAACTCAAAAAATGCCCGTAAAACACAAGGGCCAGGCAATTTTTGCCTTTAGGAGCAAAAAGGGGCAAAAGTAAATGTTCAAAAGATAAACCGGATTAAACCGGAGTTTAATCCGGGTAAAAACAAACTGCTTGCTTCAGCCTGGGTATAAACGAAACGAAAGCCAAGGAACAAAAGATACAAAGAATGCAACTAATTGGCAGCAGATTCCTCTCTGCTGCCAACACTGTGCTTAGAGTAACTTGCGTCGCTCCCCCACACACACAGCAGACAGGATCTCCAACACGAGTAAATCAGCCAAGGATTGTAGCAGTTGAGTAGACCAGTTCCGTTCCGTAGATCAAAGCCAGAAGCAGACGTTTGTAGTTTTTCCAAGTCCAAGAAGGGGGGAAGACAAGCCGTGGTCAGTTCAGTCCGAGTTCTCAAAGCAGGAGATGGCGTCCGTCAAGAAGACGACGGAAGGTCAAGGTCACAGCACAGGAAAGCACACAAGTCTTCAGGGAAGCGTCCCACACACACACGGATCCCAAGCGTTTGCCCAGATTACCTTGCCCAACGCAATTTGCAATTGCTCTCAAGCCCCATTTTATGCCAGTTACAAATCTTCATCACTGTCAGCTGTCCTCCTTAACCCGGGCGTTTCCTCATCACTTTCCTCGTCAGAGCTGGAACACCTCTGACTACGCCCAACAGCATCTCCAGCTGTGGATCCCGTCCCATCCCTCCAGCTAAACCATGGGTCTAATCCTGAAGGTCCCCATTCATCTTCTGTCCCATCATGGCCAGTGGCACCCACTTCCTCCCTTACCCGAGTCCAATCCATCTCATCCTCCTCTGAGCTAACCAGCCCCTCCTCCATTCTCTCCGTAAACCCTTCGAAAGACTCCTCGTCAGATGGTGCTGCAAATATGTCTCGCAGTCTTTTTCTCTCTCGCTCCTCGAGAGTATCTGACTCTCGAGGAGTCTTACGCCCACGTCTGTCAGTAACAGAGCCATGAGGCTCAATCATAACAGCAGCTGTATGTACATACAATATATTATATTATTAGCATAGCACACTATTAGCATTATATATTACTATATTGAACTATACCACTATACTGTAATATTATTAGTAATATATAACATATAATTAATAGTATTATATGGTATTATTATTAGTATTATAAAGGTAAAGGTTTCCCCTGACATTAAGTCCAGTCATGTCTGACTCTGGGGGTTGGTGCTCATCTCCATTTCTAAGCCGAAGAGCCGGCGTTGTCCGTAGACACCTCCAAGGTCATGTGGCCATTGGCATGACTGCATGGATTGCCGTTACCTTCCCGCTGGAGCGGTACCTATTGATCTACTCACATTGGCATGTTTTCAAACTGCTAGGTTGGCAGAAGCTGGAGCTAACAGCGGGCGCTCACTCCGCTCCCGGGATTTGAACCTGGGACTTTTTGGTCTGCAAGTTCAGCAGCTCAGCGCTTTAACACACTTCACCACCAGGGCTATTATATTGTATAACATTATAATATTACAGTAGAGTCTCACTTATCCAACATAAACGGGCCGGCAGAATGTTGGATAAGCGAATATGTTGGATAATAAGGAGGGATTAAGGAAAAGCCTATTAAACATCAAATTAGGTTATGATTGCGCACCAAAACATCATGTTATACAACAAATTTGACAGAAAAAGTAGTTCAATACACAGTAATGCTATGTAGTAATTACTGTATTTATGAATTTAGCACCAAAATATCATAATGTATTGAAAACATTGACTACAAAAATGCGTTGGATAATCCAGAATGTTGGATAAGCGAGACTCTACTGTATTATCAATATTGTGTAGGAAGACCTCCGTATTTGCAGGATAAATATGGTGATGACCCTCAGGCAATGGGTTCTCTGAACAAGATGTGTTCGGATACGTGACGGAGAGAGTGTGACTTTGCCCAAAGCCACCCAATGGGCTTCATGGCTGAATGAGGAGTCGAACCTTGTTTTCCAGAGTCAGTAGTCCAGTGTTTAAGCCATGTTTACATTGTTATTTAGAGAAGGCACAGACTCACCTGTAGGAAAATGCCCAAGACGGCCAGTCCGTCCGGTTGGCGTAGGGCCGCGCTGACGTTGGGGTACTTTTGGGAGTTGAAGTGCACCACGTGAAGCTGAGATCCAACGAGAAAGAGAAAAATCTATAATGCAGTTCAATGCACTCATGTTGCATTGTATGAGTCCATACCAGGTGTAGGCAAGCTTGGGCCCTGTGGGTGTTTAGGACTCTAACTCCCATCATTCCTAACAGCCTCAGGCCCTTTCCTTTTGCCCCTCAGCCGCTTAAGCGGCTGAGGGGCAAAAGGAAGGGGCCTGAGGCTGTTAGGAATGATGGGAGTTGGAGTCCAAAACACCCACAGAACCCAAGCTTGCCCATGCCTGGTCTATACTGACCATATCATGCATTATATGACAAGGGTTTTATTTTGCATGTTGATGCCGATGCCCTGTGGCATTTCTCACGGGCCTTAATCCGCTTACGAGTCTGGTGCGGACGGGTCACTTCAGGTTTTCCTTGGGCTTATGAACAAAGCGGCCAAGGCAAAAGTGTCGGTTCTCCCTTCCCTCCCTTTTTTCGGAAACCCGCGGAGACTTAATCCGACAAAATCCTCCATCTTTCTGGAACAATTACACAAATTAGCAAAGGCCAGGCTTTGGGACGCCAGGCACGCCAGAGCCCAATTGGCCACTAGGAAATGAAAAAGGAGTGTCTACACCAGGGGTCCCCAAACTTTTTAAGGCGAGGGCCGGTCTACAATCCTTCAGACCAGGGGTCCTCAAACTTTTTACGTGGAGGGCCGTTTCATGGTTCCTCAGATTGTTGAGGGGCCGAAGTATCATTTGAAAACAAAAACAAAAACGAACAAATTCCTATGTACACTGCACATGCCTTATTTGTGGTGCAAAAAACCCTCCCAGCAACAATTATTTATTTACTACATTTATACCCCACCCTCTCTCACCCTGAAGGGGATTCAGAACTGCTTACAAGTTGTATGTACATACAATATATTATATTATTAGCATAGCACAATATTAGCATTATATATTACTATATTGTACTATACCATTATACTGTAATATTAGTAATATTACATTTAATATATAATATATAGTTAATATTATTATATTATACAATATTATTAAATTTTATTATTATTATTATTATTATTATTATTATTATTATTATTATTATTATTAGCCACCCTGAGTCCCCTATTGGGTGAGAAAGGCGGGGTAGAAATACTGCAATAAAAAAATAAGTATTATACTTTATTACATTATAATATTATTATCAATATTATATACACACACAATATATTATATTGCCATATTATTCATTTACAATATTTCATTTACAATATTTGGCTAAGATCAAGTGTAGTATCTGTTCTTATCAGTTTAATATTAGTAAATGAAAGAACAATACAATATTTAAAAATAAAAACAATTTTAACCAACATACTGTAAACTTATCAGGATTTCAGTGGGAAGTGTGGGCCTGCTTCTGGCCAATGTCAAGTAGGATTGTTATTGTTGTGTGCCTTTAAGTCATTTCAGACTTTGGGCAAGCCTAAGTCTAAAACTGAGGGCGGGGGCCAGGTCAATGGCCTTGGAGGGCCGCATCCGGCCCCCGGGCCTTAGTTTGGGGACCCCTGCTTCAGACTGTTGAGGGGCCGGATTATCATTTGGAAAAAAAAAATACAAACAAATTCCGATGCACACTGCACATGTCTTATTTGTAGTGGGGAAAAAACAAAACAAAACAACAACAACAACAACAAAAGAACAATACAATATTTAAAAATAAAAACAATTTTAACCAACATACATTGATCAGGATTTCAATGGGAAGTGTGGTCCTGCTTCTGGCCAATGAGATAGTCAAGTTAATTAGGATTGTTGTTGTTGTTGTTGTTGTTGTTGTTGTTGTTGTGTGCCTTCAAGTCATTTCAGACTTTGGGCGAGCCTAAGTCTAAAATATATTTATTTATTATTTATTTATTTACTGCATTTATTTACTACATTTGTATCACACCCTTCTCACCTCAAAGGGGACTCAGAGTGGCTTACAAATTATATGTACATACAATATATTATATTATTAGGATAGCACAATATTAGCATTATATATTACTATATTGAACTATACCACTATAATGTAATATTATTAGTAATATTATATGTAATATAGAATATAATAATTATAATTATTATTAATATGTAATAATAATTATAATTCACTATTATAATTGTATATTTATATTACATGCAATATTACTAATAATATTGCAATATAGTTGTATAATATAATATATTGTATGTATATATACTTGTAAACCGCCCTGAGTCCCCTTCGGGGTGAGAAGAGCGGTATATAAATGTCGCAAATAAATAAATAATAAATATATAATTAATATTATTATATGGTATTATTATTAGTGTTATATTGTATTACATTATAATATTATTATCAATATTATATGTATATACAATATATTATATTATAAAACTGAGGGCGGGGGCCAGGTAAATGACCTCGGAGGGCCGCATCCGGCCCCCGGGCCTTAGTTTGGGGATCCCTGGTCTACACTATAGAATTGAAACACATGTTGACATGTCTTGCACGGAAGCCTGGGAGTTGTACTTCTATAAGCCCTTATTTTTATTATTTTTATTATTATTATTAGACCCTAGATTTATTATTATTATTAATAGACCCTAGATTTCTCTTCCTAAGAGCGCTGGGGCCGCACCAAACTACAACTCCCAGGACTCCACAGTATCAAGCCCTGGCAGTTTCCTCCTCTAGAGTCTGGATGGCCATCTTTCGGGAGGGTTTGGATGGTGTGTTCCTGCCTGGAAGAAGAGGATTGGATTGGATGGCCTTTGAGGGTCTCTTCTATGATTCTGTAATTCTATGCTCCTTCTCTGTAGGTTTGTAAACAGAGGCTGGATGGCCATCTGTCTGGAGGGCTTGGATGGTGTCTTCCAAATTTAGGATCTAATAATGATGATGATGATGATGATAATAATAATCTTTGATAATAATGATGATGATGATGCTTCAGTCCCCTTCTCTGGAAGTTTTAAGGAGAGGCTGGAAGGCCATCTGTTGGGAAGGCTTTGATGGTGTCTTCCTGCCTTCCAAATCTAGGGTCTAATAATAATAATAATAATAATAATAATAATAATAATAATAATAATAATAATAAAAGACTCTGGTAGAAACCAGTGCAGGTGGTCCCGGTGGTGATGGGCACACTGGGTGCCGTGCCAAAAGATCTCAGCCAGCATTTGGAAACAATAGACATTGACAAAATCACAATCTGCCAACTGCAAAAGGCCACCCTGCTGGGATCTGCACACATCATCCGAAAATACATCACACAGTCCTAGACACTTGGGAAGTGTTCGACTTGTGATTTTGTGATACGAAATCCAGCATATCTATCTTGTTTGCTGTGTCATAATAATAATAATAATAATAATAATAATAATAATAATAATAATAATAATAATAATAATAATAATAAATCTTTGATAATAGTGATGATGATGATTCAGTCTCCTTCTCTGGAAGTTTTAAGGAGAGACTGGACAGGCATTTGTTGGGAAGGCTTTGATGGTGTCTTCCTGCCTTCCAAATCTAAGGTCTATTATTATTATTATTTTATTATGACACAGCAAACAAGATAGACATGCTGTATTTCATATCACAAAATCACAAGTCGAACACTTCCCAAGTGTCTAGGACTGTGTGATGTATTATTATTATTATTATTATTATTATTATTATTATTATTATTATTATTATTATTATTATACCCTAGATTTTTATAATAATAATCTTTGATAATTATGATGATTATGATTATGATGATTCAGTCTTCTCTGGAATTCTAAGGAAAGGTTGGGTGGCCATCTGTTGGGAAGGCTTTGATGGTATCTTCCTGCCTTCCAACTCTAGGGTCTAATAATAATAATGATGATAATAATATTAATCATCATCATTATCATCTCAATAATGATGCTGATGCAGTCTCCTTCTCTGGAAGTTTAAAAAATAGGCTGGACGGCCATCTGTTGGGAGGGCTTTGGTGGTATCTTCCTGCCTTCCAACTCAAAGATCCTATCATCAACATTATTATCATCATCATATTTAATTAGAGTCTAATGGCCATCTGTCAGGAGGCCTTTGATTGTGTCCTCCTGCCTGGTAGAAAGGGGATGGACTGGATAGCCCTTGGGAGCCTCTTATACGATTCTGTGATCTTTCTCTGTAGGTTTGCAAACAGAGGCTGGATGGCCATCTATCAGGAGGGCTTTGATGGTGCCTTCCAAATCTAGGGTCTGTAATAATAATAATAATAATAATAATATCATTGATAATAATGATAATGATAATTCAGTCTCCTTCTCTGGAAGTTTTAAGGATAGGCTGGATGGCCATCTGTTGGGAAGGCTTTGATGGTGTCTTCCTACCTTCCAAATCTAGGGTCCAATAATAACAACAACCACAATAATAATAATAATAATAATAATAATAATAATAATAATAATAATAATAATAAATCATTGATAATAATGATGATGATAATTCCTTCTCTGGAAGTTTTAAGGATAGGCTGGACGGCCATCTGTTGGGAAGGCTTTGATGGTGTCTTCCTGCCTTCCAAACCTAGGGTCCAATAATAATAATAATAATAATAATAATAATAATAATAATAATAATAATAATATCTTTGATAATAACGATGATGATGCAGTCTCCTTCTCTGGAAGTTTTAAAAATAGGCTGGACGGCCATCTGTTGGGAGGGCTTTGATGGTGTCTTCCTACCTTCCAAATCTAAGGTCCAATAATAATAATAATAATCATCATCATAATCATCTTTGATAATGCCAATGATGATGCAGTCTCCTTCTCTGGAAGTTTTAAAAATAGGCTGGACGGCCATCTGTTGGGAGGGCTTTGATGGTATCTTCCTGCCTTCCAACTCAAAGATCCTATCATCAACATTATCATCATCATCATCATCATCATCATCATCATCATCATATTTGATTAGAGTCTAATGGCCATTTGTCAGGAGGGCTTTGATTGTGTCTTCCTGCCTTCCAACTCAAGGATCCTATCATCAACATTATCATCATCATCATCATCATCATCATCATCATCATCATCATCATATTTGATTAGAGTCTAATGGCCATCTGTTGGGAGGGCTTTGATGGTATCTTCCTGCCTTCCAACTCAAGGATTCTATCATCAACATTATCATCATCATCATCATCATCATATTTGATTAGAGTCTAATGGCCATCTGTCAGGAGGGCTTTGATTGTGTCTTCCTGCCTTCCAACTCAAGGATCCTATCATCAACATTATCATCATCATCATCATCATCATCATCATCATCATCATCATATTTGATTAGAGTCTAATGGCCATCTGTTGGGAGGGCTTTGATGGTATCTTCCTGCCTTCCAACTCAAGGATCCTATCATCAACATTATCATCATCATCATCATCATATTTGATTAGAGTCTAATGGCCATTTGTCAGGAGGGCTTTGATTGTGTCTTCCTGCCTTCCAACTCAAGGATCCTATCATCAACATTATCATCATCATCATCATCATCATCATCATCATATTTGATTAGAGTCTAATGGCCATCTGTTGGGAGGGCTTTGATGGTATCTTCCTGCCTTCCAACTCAAAGATCCTATCATCAACATTATCATCATCATCATCATATTTGATTAGAGTCTAATGGCCATCTGTTGGGAGGGCTTTGATGGTATCTTCCTGCCTTCCAACTCAAGGATCCTATCATCAACATTATCATCATCATCATCATCATCATCATCATATTTGATTAGAGTCTAATGGCCATCTGTTGGGAGGGCTTTGATGGTATCTTCCTGCCTTCCAACTCAAAGATCCTATCATCAACATTATCATCATCATCATCATATTTGATTAGAGTCTAATGGCCATCTGTTGGGAGGGCTTTGATGGTATCTTCCTGCCTTCCAACTCAAGGATCCTATCATCAACATTATCATCATCATCATCATCATCATCATATTTGATTAGAGTCTAATGGCCATCTGTTGGGAGGGCTTTGATGGTATCTTCCTGCCTTCCAACTCAAGGATCCTATCATCAACATTATCATCATCATCATCATCATCATCATCATCATCATCATCATCATCATCATCATCATATTTGATTAGAGTCTAATGGCCATCTGTCAGGAGGGCTTTGATTGTATCTCCCTGCCTGGCAGAAAGGGGTTGGACTGGATGGCCCTTGGGGGTCTCTTCCAAAGCGTGTCTCCACGTACCTCTGCCGGGAAGGCCTGTCCGTCGACCTGGTGCTCCGACCCTCCAGGACGTCCCTTGCTGCCCCAGTGCAAGTGCATCTGGACCCCGGAGTAGATGCTGGGAAGGCCGTGCAAGCGCAGGGTCTGGGGCAGGGAGAGCTGCACTGCAAGAGAAAGAGACAGGACCTGTTTGCCAAACAAGAAAACAGTCTTCTTCCTTATAGTCTTATAGTCTTAGGCAAGCGGGTAATCTTACTTCTTTGGGGATATCTAGTCCTGGGCAATCTCTGGTGATGAAGGCGTATTGGGAAAATATAATACTTGTATTGGAAACTATATATTGAATGTAATCATGTTAAGAAATAGAAATAAGAAAGTATGTAATCACCAGCAGATTGTGTGCTTATAGCCAAAAATACACTCTGCTCAGCAAAATAAATGTCTCCCCATAGCAAAGACCAAAGTTCACCCTAAGTGCCAGAGACATATGTTAAGTGTCAACAAGAGTAGATAAGCTAATGGCCAAGAGACAAATTAAGGTTTTTTGGGATGTCAAGATAAGACCTGGCGCCAGGGGGGAATACGAATTACTCTCTCTGACAAGCTAAGATAGGGAGGAAATTCCTTAATTAATGGAGGACGAGGGGGAGCCCTAATGGATGAGATGAGAATTCCAGAGATAAGGCTAATGGAGGGTCAGGGGTCTTGAAGTAGTCTATATTTTAGGAAAATGCAAAGATAGCGTTTTAGTAAGTGCAAAGTAAGACTTTTTTAATATATATTTTTATTGAAGTTTTACCTTATACGATAGAGTAAATTAACATTGAAAGAGTGAGAACATTTGATTGTATAGAAAGTGGGAAAACTGAGATTTAAAAAGGATCAAAAAGAGAGAGAGAGAAAACCAAAAACCAAAAACAGAGCTAAAATGTCCATATTTATATAAAAAAGAAAAAAAAATCTGAACAAATGGCGATATAAAAATGCAAAGTACTTGGCAAAGAAATACACCAAAAAGCAAAAGCAAAAAGCTCACTGTTTCACAACCTGTTCACAAGCCACCAGCAATTGTGAACTGTAGTTCGTTTTTTCTCTTCATCATGACCTCTTTTTTTTTTAACAGAAGGAAGTTAAACGAGTGGTGAAAATTAAAAGTAAGACTTTTTTGACACTAATTGGTGATGGATAATACCTATGTGACGTAGATAGAGGCAGGCCAAAATAGTATATAAGGATCTGTGTTCCTTTGTCTAGGGACCTTCGCTTTCCTGATTACAGGAAAAGGTCTCCTTTTTCTTATTGCTATATTCTCACTGGCCATTGAGAATAAACGTCATTTTTTCTACAGCCACCGGAACTCTCTTTGTCTCATTTCCTCAAACCTTTGTCTGCCATTTCACTGGGACTTGGAGATATCTGATCCAATGTCCAGGGAGTCGAGATGGTGCCGGCCACCCAAGCAACTGTTGTACTGAGCATGTTCAGACTCAAGACTCCATTTTGTATTCAGTCTGCTTTACACCTCAGTGGAGGTGGATGCATATTTTGCATCAAACCTTAGTGGAGGTACCTGCTTAGAGACTTCAATATAGAAGTATGCTTATGGACGTCTGTGAATACAAGTATAAAGTCTATGCAGATCCCAGTAGGGTGGCCTTTTGCAGTTGGCAGATTGTGATTTTGTCAATGTCTATTGTTTCCAAATGCCGGCTGAGCTCTTTTGGCATGGCACCCAATGTGCCAATCACCACTTATTATTTGAAACACAAGATGAGTCCACAGCAGACACTCTGCTGGCTGTTGTAAGGTGGCCTTCTGCAGCTGGCAGATGGTAATTTTGTTAGCGCCGATTGTGTTTAAGTGCAGACCAAGGTCTTTAAGCACTGCACCCAGTATGCCGATCACCACTGGGACCACCTTGACTGGCTTGTGCCAGAGTCTTTGTAATTCGATCTTTAAATCGTCATATTGTGTCAGCTTTTCCAGTTGTTTCTCCTCAATCCTACTGTCACCTGGGATTGCAACATTGACAGTCCATACTTTGTTTTTTAACACGATTGTGAGGTCAGGATTATTGTGTTCCAAAACCCTGTATTATTATTATTATTATTATTATTATTATTATTATTATTATTATTATTATTATTATTAACATTGAGGCTGGGTGGCCATCTGTCAGGAGTGCTGTGCTTGTGCTTTTGGTGCACAAAGGCAGAAGAGGATTGGACTCAATGGCCCAAAGGGTCTCTGCCAACCCTCTTTTTATTATTATTGTTGTTATTATTATTATTAATGATTATTGCTCGGTGGCCAACTATAGTCCGGCCCTCCAATGGTCCGAAGGATCATGAACTGGCCCCCTGTTTAAAAAGTTTGGGGACCCCTGCTCTAGGGGTTGGTGCTCATCTCCATTTCTAAGCCGAAGAGCCGGCATTGTCCATAGACACCTCCAAGGTCATGTGGCCATTGGCATGACTGCATGGAGCACCGTTACCTTCCCGCCGGAGCAGTACCTATTGATCTACTCACATTGGCATGTTTTCAAACTGCTAGGTTGGCAGAAGCTGGAGCTAACAGCGGGTGCTCACTCCACTCCCGGGATTTGAACCTGTGACCTTTCGGTCTGCAAGTTCAGAGCTCAGTGCTTTAACACACTTTGCCACCGGGGCTCCAATCTATAACCAAGCTTTAATAAGAAATGTGCCTGTATGGTAATACAAGATGTTTATGAGTAAACAAGATACAGTAGAGTCTCACTTATCCAAGCTAAACAGGCCGGCAGAACCTTGGATAAGCGAATGTCTTGGATAATAAGGAGGGATTAAGGAAAAGCCTATTAAACATCAAATTAGGTGATGATTTTACAAATTAGGCACCAAAACATCATGTTAGACAACAAATTTGACAGAAAAAGTAGTTCAATACGCAGTAATGTTATGTTGTAATTACTGTATTTACGAATTTAGCACCAAAATATCACGATATATTGAAAACATTGACTACAAAAATGCCTCGGATAATCCAGAACCTTGGACAAGCGAGTCTTGTATAAAGACTATGGACTATTGATTAAGAATAATACCCTGTGTACTCAACACACAGAGAAACTACATCCTATCTATAACTGAGCTTTAATAAGAAATGTGCCTGTATGGTGAATGAATACAAGTTATTTATGAGTAAACAAGATACGTTATTTTTCAAAGAAGATTTGTTTTTTATAGCTGAGTGCATATTTTAAACTAAGAGGTTACAAGGGAGTGTAACTGCAATTTCAACTTCAAAGAAACAACTATCCTGTGCTAACCAAATATATTCTTGTAGTGGGATGTCTTTGTCCTCAGCAGTTCAAAGACATGGTTCTTCAGTTTAACAGCTGAGTTCCCTGTGTGCCATTACATGAATGCTTCTGAATATCACTTGTTCAAAGAGCTGATTTCTTACAAGGTCATGCTTTTCTTGACTAGTGGTTTTCAAAAGGTGGTCTCCGCATATTCATGGAGATTCACATTTACCAAAAGGATAGCAACCCCATTCTGTCCTCACCTGTGTGGCCATTATTTATCATGGTGAATTCGCCCCCGGGATCCCGGTACCCCTCAGTCTCGATTGGCGGCAAGTTGGGGTCATATTGGACCGAACCGGTTTGGATATCGATGGGGGACTGGGACTGGAACCCGCAGTCTGGATACGTCTCCGGCCAGTGCTCCTGACCGTGGGGACCTGCGGGGAGAGAGAAAGAGAGGCGGCATTTGAACCCAGGACCCGTCCTTGGAGGGAGAAGGAATCCTGCATGGCAGGGGGTTGGATTGGATGGCCCCTGGGGTTGTTATCATCATCATCGTCATTCTTATCATCATCATCATCATCATCATTATTTTATTATGACACAGCAAACAAGATAGACATGCTGGATTTCGTATCACAAAACCACAAGTCGAACACTTCCCAAGTGTCTAGGACTGTGTGATGTATTTTCGGATGATGCGTGCAGATCCCAGCAGGGTGGCCTTTTGCAGTTGGCAGATCATAATTTTGTCAATGTCTATTGTTTCCAAATGCCAGCTGAGATCTTTTGGCACAGTACCCAGTGTGCCCATCACCACCGGGACCACCTGCACTGGTTTCTGCCATAGTCTTTGAAGTTCAATCTTGAGGTCCTGATAGCGGCTGAGTTTTTCCTGTTGTTTTTCGTCAATGCGACTGTCACCTGGGATGGCAACATCCATGATCCAAACCTTTTTCTTCTCCACAACTGTGATGTCTGGTGTGTTGTGTCCCAGAACTTTGTCAGTCTGGATTCGGAAGTCCCACAGTATCTTTGCATGTTCATTTTCCAATACTTTTGCAGGTTTGTGATCCCACCAGTTCTTTGCTGCTGGGAGGTGGTACTTGGCGCATAAGTTCCAATGAATCCTTTGGACCACATAGTTGTGCCTCTGTTTGTAGTCTGTCTGTGCGATTTTCTTACAGCAGCTGAGGAGATGATCAATGGTTTCTCCGGTTTCCTTGCACAGTCTGCATTTTGGGTCATCAGCTGATTTCTCGATCTTGGCCTGAATGGCCTTTGTTCTGATGTCTTGCTCCGGGGCTGCAAGGATCAGACCTTCTGTCTCCTTCTTCAGGGTCCCATTCGTGAGCCAGAGCCAGGTCTTCTCCTTATCAGCTTTTCCTTCAATTTTGTCAAGGAACTTTCCATGCAATGTTTTGTTGTGCCAGCTGTCAGCTCTAGTTTGTAGTGTGGTTTTCTTGTACTGGTTTTTTGTATTATTGTTATTATTATTATTATTATTATTATTATTATTATTATTATCATCATCATCATTATAGGGGATAAATGGCCATCTGTCAGGGGTGCTTTGATTGTGCTTCTCCCACCTGGCAGAAGGGGGTAGGACTAGATGGCCCATGTGGTCTTGTCCAACTCTATTGTTCAGTGATTCTATAAACATTGGCTTTGGGATTCATCATTATCATCTCTTCAACTAGCGCTCCTCATCTCTAGATGGGACAACAACTCCCATCATCCCCCAAAAAGCCTTTTTTTCTCACTTCAGGTCACTAAGATGAAGAGAGAGGCCTCTCTGCTGTACAATGAATGCCGTTTGAATCCTTTCTTGTGAAGTGTTGGAAGAAGGAAGCAGCCAGGCTTTGAAGCTGCAAGGCTATTCAGTGCTAATTAAGCTGGCCTATTGCCGGGCCGGGCCGGGCTGTGGCGCAGCTGGCTAGTAACCAGCTGCTATAAATCACTACTGACCGAGAGGTCATGAGTTCGAAGCCTGGGTCGGGTTAAGCCTCCGACCATTAATAGCCCCGGCTTACTGTTGACCTATGCAGCCCCGAAAGACAGTTGCATCTGTCAATTAGGGAAATTTAGGGACGCTTTATGCGGGACGCTAATTTACAACACCATAAAACTGCCAGCAAAACACGAGGAAAGGAATGAGGAAGTACAGCCACTACTGGACGGTGAAGCAACAGCTCCCCCTGTGGCCGGAATCGTGAAGCTGGAAAAATGTTAAAAATGCCTTTGAGTCTGTCTAATGCAGGGGTCCTCAAACTTTTTAAGTGGAGGGCCGGTTCATGATCCCTCAGGCTGTTGAGGGGCCGAATTATCATTTGAAAAAAAAAATACGAACAAATTCCTATGGACACTGCACATGTCTTATTTGTAGTGCAAAAAAACAAACAAACCAAAAAACAACCCAACAACAACTATTTATCTATTTATTTACTACATTTATACCCCACCCTCTCTCACCCCGAAGGGGACTCAGAGCGGCTTACAAGTTGTATGTACATACAATATATCAGGGGTCCCCAAACTTTTTAAACGGGGCCAGTTCACGATCCTTCGGACCGTTGGAGGGCCGGACTTCAGTTGGCCACCGAGCAATAATAATTATAATAATAACAACAATAATAATAATAAAGAGTTTTGGAAGAGACCCCTTGGGCCATTTAGTCCTAGCCCTTTCTGCCTTTGTGCACCGATAGCACAAGCAAAGCACCCCTGACAGATGGCCACCCAGCCTCAATGTTAATAATAATAATAATAAACTTTATTTATACCCCGCCACCATCTCCCCAACAGGGACTCGGGGCAGCTTACATGGGGCCATGCCCAGAATAATACAATATAACAGAATATAAATAGAACAACAAATCATAACACATTAAACAATACAATAAAAAATATATATACACTACATTAAGCTAAACCAAAAGAACAATAAAACCAAGGGCGGGCCACATGAACACTAGGTTAAAAACTCGGGGTGAAAAAGGAAATATGAGTAAAATCCACAGAGAACAGGGTCATAAAGTAGTGGTGCAATCTGGAGGACAGATATTGAAGGAGAGCAGCAAAAGGGATGTATGTAGTAATTACTCTCCAAAAGCACAACGGAAGAGCCATAATAATAATAATGGTTGTAAGAGAGAAGAGACCCCTTGGGTCATTTAGCCCAACCCCCTTCTGCCCTTGTGCCGTGGGGGCCGGATAAATGGCTTCGATGGGCCGTATCCGGCCCCCGGGCCTTAGTTTGGGGACCCCTGGTCTAATGTATGTTGTTTGTCTGTTGGCATTGAATGTTTGCCATATAGGTGTTCATTGTAATCCGCCCTGAGTCCCCTTCGAGGTGAGAAGGGCGGAATATAAATACTGTAAATAAATAAATAAATTGCAGCATTCACTAGCCTCAAACAGACAAGAGTTTTTTCCCCACATCCTAGACATTATTCCACATATATATAAACCCCACTTGCTTAGTTTCCAAAAGATCTCACAACCACAGATGTGGGCGAAACGTCAGGAGAGAATGCTTCCGGAATATTTGGGGATCGTCGCCCCTCTTGGGGATTTTTAATGCTGCTCTATCCCTCTCTGCCTTTCTGTTTAGTTAAAATGTCAAATGCAATGCAGGGACTTTAAGCTCTCCGGCCACCGGAATCACAAAGGCAAAGCAAACAGCTTTATCCTTGCTCCCCGGCTTGGAAGAACAAGTCAAAATAGCTCTGCAGCCAACCGAGAAACAGGCCAATTCATCCCCGAAAACCCGCTCAGAACAACACAGCAATGAGTCAGCTTTGCCCTCTCATCCGATCTCCCTTTTTCAATGGGATGTTGGAGTTGCTCAGGTCCATCCTCTTGAAATATTTCAGCAGAGATCCCATCAGGTCCACTGCCTTTGTTATTTTTTTAGTTGGCTTCAGTATAAGACCTAAAGAGTTCATAATACCTATAGTAATAGTAATAATAATAATGTGTTGTCGAAGGCTTTCATGGCCAGAGTCACTGGGTTGCTGTGAGTTTTCCGGGCTGTATGGCTATCTACCGGAAGCATTTTCTCCTGACGTTTCGCCCACATCTATGACGGGCATACTCATATATCTGTGGAATGATGTCCAGGGTGGGAAAAAGTACTCTTGTCTGTTTGAGGCAAGTGTGAATGCTGCAATCGGCATTATTCTAATCATTATTCTCATCTTCTTCAATGTAAATGTGCTTATGTATCCTTTTAATAATAATAGAGTAAAATAATACATGTAATAATAATAATAATAAATACAGGAAAATAGTACAAGTAATAATAAATAGAGTAAAATAATAAATGCAATAATAATAATAATAAATGCAGGAAAATAATACAAGTAATAATAATAGAGTAAAATAATACATGTAATAATAATAATAATAAATGCAGGAAAATAATACAAGTAATAATAAATAGAGTAAAATAATAAATGCAATAATAATAATAATAAATACAGGAAAATAATACAAGTAATAATAATAGAGTAAAATAATACATGTAATAATAATAATAATAAATACAGGAAAATAATACAAGTAATAATAAATAGAGTAAAATAATAAATGCAATAATAATAATAAATACAGGAAAATAATACAAGTAATAATAAATAGAGTAAAATAATACATGTACTAATAATAATAATAATAATAATAATAATAATAATAATAATAATAAATACAGGAAAATAATACAAGTAATAATAATAGAGTAAAATAATACATGTAATAATAATAATAATAAATGCAGGAAAATAATACAAGTAATAATAAATGGAGTAAAATAATAAATGCAATAATAATAATAATAAATACAGGAAAATAATACAAGTAATAATAATAGAGTAAAATGATACATGTAATAATAATAATAATAATAAATACAGGAAAATAATACAAGTAATAATAATAGAGTAAAATAATACATGTAATAATAAATACAGTAAAATAATAAATGCAATAATAATAATAATAATAAATACAGGAAAATAATACAAGTAATAATAATAGAGTAAAATAATACATGTAATAATAATAATAATAAATACAGGAAAATAATATAAGTAATAATAAATAGAGTAAAATAATAAATGCAATAATAATAATAAGATCAGAGTGAAATAATAAATGTACAGTAGAGTCTCACTTATCCAACATAAATGGGCCGGCAGAACGTTGGATAAGTGAATATGTTGGATAATAAGGAGGGATTAAAGAAAAGCCTATTAAACATCAAATTAGGTTATGATTTTACAAATTAAGCACCAAAACATCATGTTATACAACAAATTTGACAGAAAAAGTAATTCAATACGTAGTAATGCTATGTAGTAATTACTGTATTTACGAATTTAGCACCAAAATATCACGATGTTTTGAAATCATTGACTACAAAAATGCGTTGGATAATCCAGAACGTTGGATAAGCGAATGTTGGACTTTACTGTATTAATAATAATATAATAAAAATAGAGTAAAATAAATAGTAGCAACAATAATAGACAAAAATAATAAATGTAATAATACCAATAATAATAGAGAAAAATAATAAATGTACCATATATTCTCGAGTATAAGCTGACCCAAATATAAGCCAACCAGGACCCTCACCCGAGTATAAGCCGAGGGGGGCTTTTTCAGTCTTTAAAAAAGGGTTGAAAAACTAGGCTTATACTCAAGTATATACAGTATTATTATATTATTACATTCACATTTGCCTGTTTTCCAACAGACCTCACAGCCTCTGAAGATGCCTGTCATAGAGGTGGGCAAAAAGTCAGGAGAGAATGCTTCTGGAACATGGCCATACAGCCCAGATCTAGGAGTCTCAGTCAAGTGCGAGATGAACGTGAGCCAAGAGTGTGATGCTGCGGTGCAAAAGGCCAATGCGATTCTAGGCTGCGTCGATAGGAGTCTAATATGTAGCATTATTCTGCCTGATTCTGCTTTGATTCCTTCAACTTTGGAAAGGGACGGGACCCTGCCAATAATCCTGCGGTTGGTCTTGGGGCCTCAGTGGGCTTTCCTGCCCCACGGCTAAGCCCTTCTTAGTCTCCTCACAAGGCCTTTATTTCTTTCTGGCTTTTTCTCGCCGGCTCAGGAATGCGTAGGGTCCGGATTACCATCCCCATCATGCAAAAGGATCAGCCCATGCCCGACTGAGCCTTCAGCTCTGTGCAACAACAACAAGGGGATTCTTTTCTTTCTTTCTTTCTTTCTTTTTTTCTTTCTTTCTTTCTTTCTTTCTTTTTTTCTAATTGGAACAGGACTTTGGCGGCGGCAAAAGGAAAGGTCTAGCAAACACACTTAGCATTAGAAAAGGTGCTTTGGGGACACGGGACTGTGTGTGCAAGCGAGCGAGAGAGGCCTGGAAGAAGCAGGAGAACGTGAAACCCACAATGGCTTTGTATGGAAGGAGAAGTCTTGGGAGGGACCCCAGAGGTCATCTAGTCCAACCCCCTTTCTACCAGGCAGGAGGACACCATCAGCCCTCCCGACAGATGACCATCCAGTTCATGCTTCCAAACGTCCAGGGAAGGAATCATAGAATTACAAAGTTGGGAGAGACCCTTAGAGGTCATCTAGTCCAACCCCCTTTCTACCAGACAGGAGGACACCATCAAAGCCCTCCCGACAGATGGCCATCAGCTTCTGCTTCACAACATCCAGGGAAGGAATAATAGAATTATAGAATTGGGAGAGACCCTTAGAGATCATCTAGTCCAACTACTTTTCAACCAGGCAGGAGAACACCATCAAAGCCCTCCTAACAGATTACCATACAGCTTCTGCTTCACAACATCCAGGGAAGGAATCATACAATTATAGAATTGGGAGAAACTCTTAGAGGTCATCTAGTCCAACCCTCTTTCTACCAGGCAGGAGGACACCATCAAAGCCCTCCCGACAGATGGCCATCCAGCTTCTGCTTCACAGCATCCACGGAAGAAAGCATAGAAATTTCACAGCATCCAGGGAAGGAATCATAGAATTATAAAGTTGGGAGAGACTCTTAGAGGTCATCTAGTCCAACCCCCTTTCAACCAGGCAGGAGGATATCATCAGCCCTCCCGACAGATGGCCATCCAGCTTCTGCTTCACAACATCTAGGGAAGGAATCATAGAATTATAAAGTTGGGAGAGACTCTTAGAGGTCATCTAGTCCAACCCTCTTTCTACCAGGCAGGAGGATGTCATCAAAGCCCTCCCGACAGATGGCCATCCAGCTTCTGCTTCACAACATCCAGGGAAGGAATCATAGAATCATAGAATTGGGAGAGACCCTTAGAGGTCTTCTAATCCAACTACTTTTCTACCAGGCAGGAGGATATCATCAAAGCCCTCCCGACAGATGGCCATCCAGCCTCTGCTTCAAAACGTCCAAGGAAGGAATCATAGAATTATAAAATTGGGAGATACCCTTAGAGGTAATCTAGTCCAACCCTCTTTCTACCAGGTAGGACACCATCAAAGCCCTCCTAACAGATGACTATCCAGCTTCTACTGCACAACATGCAGGGAACGATACATAAAATTATAAAGTTGGGAGAGACGTCCAGGATTCATCTAGTCCAACCCCTTTTCTCCCAGGACACTATCAAAGCCCTCCTAACAGATGGCCATCCAGCTTCTGCTTCGAATCCTCCAGAAAAGGAGCCTCCAATGGACTCCCAGGAAGCATAAGGACTCTGGATATCAGCAGAGCGTGAGGATGATCCGGCATGGCTCGGAACCCACCAAATAATCTTCCTTTCCATCCGACTCAGTGGAGTTGGCTCCTCTTTCTTGCTGGCGAAGCCCACGGCCACCAGAAACAATGGCGAGAAGGGAGGTCAGCTCGGGTCGTGGCCTCCCACCCCATAAACGGCTCCCGAGGGCCTGAAATGCACAAAGGTCCTGCAGCGGAAGGATCCCAAATCCCATTGACGCCTGAAAATGTGCACAAACTGTTGATTCTTCTCCCTTTAGGCAGAAATGTTCACTCTGGCACAGACAGCACTTTTCTATACAAAACAAATCTGAATTTTGCACAGAATAAGCCCCAGACTGCAACAAGGCTCATCGGTCCAGGATTCTTCTTGTAACGGTTCCTTTTGTTCGAGGACAATTTCTCCTAGATGTTCTGTTTTTCCTCCACCACAGACACCCCAGTGTTCCTTACTCTCTCCATTGGTGTGGAATTATTATATATTTATTATTTATTTCCATCATTTTTATGCCGCCCTTCTCACCTGAAAGGACTCAGGGCGGCTCACAATCTAGCAAATTCAATGCAAAATACAGTACAAAAATAAAACATAACAATTAAAACAATCAATTTAAAATAATCCAATAAATACATTTAAAACAGTACAATAAAAATACTTAATCCATTCGTCCACATAAACCTTGCACATATGATCCCGCCCACTGCCTCTCCCATAACCCTTTCCTATTCTCTTCTATGGCACATAGTAAACAGCAACTGAACATACTAGAGAGGTTTGGAGAGAATTCAACATGATTTATAGGAGTTGTAGGTCCTGGGATGTATAGTTTGCCTACAATCTAAGAGCACTCTGAACTCCACCAATGATGGACCTGGAACTCACTTGGCACACAGAACCTTCACAACCAAGAAAAAAATCCTGGAGGTCTTTGGAGGGATTTAGAGGAGTTGAAGTATGCTGTTTACATTGTATTGTTTTGGGCATGGCCCCATGTAAGCCACCCCGAGTCCCCGTTGGGGAGATGGTGGCGGGGTATAAATAAAGTATTATTATTATTATTATTATTATTATTATTATTATTATTATTATTATTATTGTAAGTTCACCTCCATCCATGAACCCAAACAATGATGGATCTGGACCAAACTTGGCATGCAGACCCGATATGCCCACATTGGAATACTGGTGGGTTTGGAGGGGAATTGGCCTGGAGATTTTGGAGTTGTAGGTACTGGGATGTTTGCCTTCGGCAGCAAATAAAATCAGAGCAAGACTGATTGCGGACATTGCAGTCGACTGCGCCGGAGATGCTTTTATCTAGTTTTTAACATGACTGATATTTTATATTGGCTTTTTATCGGTTATATTTTGCAAGCTCTGTTTTATACTCCAGGCACTGTGCTTTTAACTGTGGAAGTTTACAGGATTTCTATAGATGCTTGGTTGATATTTTTACTTATGTTTTTTAAATGACTAATTTTCTACATTGGCATTTTACCGGTAATTGTGCAGTCCCCAGCACATGTTGCACTTGTGCTGCTGCACCACACAATGCATAGTTTGCATGTTCTGTTTTATCCTGCTTGCATCCTACTTTTAAGTGTTGGATTTTACAGTGTTTTGTATAGATGTTTGTTTGATGTTGTTTCTGTAAATGCATATGACCATTGGTCGGAGCATTAATAAATTGATTGATTGATTGATTGATTGATTGAAGGTACTGGGATGCATAGTTCACCTGCAATCAATGATCACTCTGAGCTCCACCACAAATGGAATTGGACCAAACTTGGCACACAGAGCCCACATGAAGAGCAAAATATACTGAAGGTCTTTGGGGAAAATTCACCTTGATTTGGGGGAGTTGTAGTTCACCTACATCCAGAGAGAACTGCGAACCCAAACACCGATGGATCTGGACCAAACTTGGCACACAGACCTGATATGCTAAAATTTAATAATTTGAGGAGTTTGGGGGGAACTGTCCTTCCTTTCTGGGAGTTGTAGTTCACCCACAACCAGGGAAACTGTCACCTCCACTGATGATGGACCTGGACCAGAATTGGCACCCAGAACCCTCTACTGGAGGGGTTTGAGGGGGCCCTGACTTGAGGGGCCTGACTATTTATTTATTTATTTACAGCATTTATATTCCACCCTTCTTTCTCACCCTGAAGGGGACTCAGGGCAGATCACATTACACATATAGGCAAACATTCAATGCCTTTCAACATAGACCAAAGACAAACAAACATAGGCTCAGAGCGGGCCTCGAACTCATGACCTCCTGGTCAGAGTGATTCATTGCAGTGATTCATTGCAGCTACTCTCCAGCCTGCGCCACAGCCCGAGCCCTACAGCCAGAGAGCACACTGAACCTCACCATGATTCTTCCAGTGCAAACTTGCCCAACATAACAAACTTTAAGTACGGATGAAGTTTTTCGGGGTTAACCTGGCATGATGTGAGTTATAGTTCACCCACCACCTGATGCATTTCATACAATTAAAAAATTGACTTTTTTAAATAACCTGGCCAACGCTGGGCACCCAAGCTAGTAGATAAACAATACTAGATTTCTTTTATTTCTCCTTACCTTCGTATGTCCAGTGAGAACCTGCAAAGGAAGAGAGACCAAAGTGAGGAGTCCATCTGCAACTTGAATTTGGGGCATTTATATTGCATTTAAAGAATCCCATTTGCAGAGCTTTGAGTGCGTATCATTGGAATGGCCTTCTTGCTCCATGTTGAAGTCCAAATTGTCAAATAGTTCTCTCCCTTTCTTTCCTTCCTTCCTTCCTTTCCTTCTTCCCTTGCTTTCCCTCATACACCTTCCCCCTCCATCTTTCTTTCCTTTCTCCGCCTTCCTTCCTCTTCCCTTCTATTTCTTTCTTCTTCGTCTTCCTTCATCTCTTCTTTCTTCCCTTCCTTTCTTTCACTTGACTCCCCTCGTACCTTTAAACCTTTCCCTTCCTTCTTTTTGTCTTTTTCTTTATTTCTCCTTTCTTTCTTTCTTTCTTTCTTTCTTTCTTTCTTTCTTTCTTTCTTTCTTTCTTTCTTTCTTTCTTTCTTTCTTTCTTTCTTTCTTTTCCCTCCCTTCCCCATACACCTTTCTTTCCCAGTAGCAGCAAAGAGGGCCACTCCACCTAGCAACAACCTTTGAGGTTCAGACAGGCTTTGACATAGATTGATAGATAGATAATCTATAGAAGGCCACTCCACCTAGCAACAGACTTTGAGGTTCACACAGACTTTGACATAGATTGATAGATAGATAATCTATAGAGGACCACTCCACCTAGCAACAGGCTTTGGGGTTCACACAGCCTTTGATGTACATGGATGGATGGATGGATGGATAGCCAGACAGACAAATAGATAATCTATAGAGGGCCACTCCACATAGCAACAACCTTTGATGTTCACACAGCCTTTGATGTGGATGGATGGATGGGTGGGTGGATGGATGGATAGCCAGACAGACAAATAGAGGGCCACTCCACCTAGCAACAGGCTTTGCGGTTCAGACAGACTTTGACATAGATGGATAGATAGATGATTGATAGATAGATAGATAGATAGATAGATAATCTATAGAGGGCCACTCCACCTAGCAACAGGCTTTGAGGTTCAGACAGTCTTTGATGTAGATGGATAGATAGATGGATGGATAGATAGATAGATAGATAGATGGATGGATGGATGGATGGATGGATGGATGGATAGAGACAGACAGACAGACAGATAAATAGATAATCTAGAAAGAGCCACTCCACCTAGCAACAGCCTTTGATGTTCAGCCAGCCTTCGATGTAGATGGATGGAAGGATGGACGGACTGAAGGACTGACAGATAATTTATAGAGGGCCACTCCACCTAGGCTTTGTGGTTCAGAGAGCCTTTGAGGTAGATAGATAGATAGACAGATAGATAGATGGATCTATAGAGGGCCACTCTACCTAGCAACGGGCTTTGTGGTGCAGACAGCCTTTGACATAGATGGATAGATAGCCCAATCTATCCCCTGCCTTCCTCTGAGGCCGAGAGAGTGTGACCCAGCAGGTTTCCCTGCTTGGGCAGAGTCCTTTTCGCTTTCCTTTTGGTGCTTCCTGCAGCCATTGCCTTCAGTGCATCCCCGACAAGGCCCTTTTGATTTGTTCTAACGGCTGGAAACATAACTTGGAGGGGAAACTGGAGCCCGAGGTGATTCAGAGGAGATAAGCGGATCCGAAATGTGTCCGGCTCTTTAAAAAGGGCAGCAGGTCCCAGGGCGGCCGAGATGTGATCTCTAGCAGGACAGACCGGTCCCTCTCTCTCTCTCTCTCTCTCTCTCTCTCTTGCTGTTGCTGCTAAATATATTCCAGTGAAGTAAAGGACAGAGTTCGCCCTGGACGAGATAAGAGAAGGGGGGGGGGGGGGGTTCTGTTCGCCCTATTTCTTTCCATTTGGAAAACATTTGGGGAAACAGAGGCAGCGGCCACCCCGAAAGGCCCACATGGTGACTTTGGGCAAATCTTCCCAAAGTTTGAGTGTTTGCGTGCTTGTTTTGAACAATTTCATGGAGTCATAAAGTTGGAAGGGAACCCAAGAGCCATCAATATGATTATAATCAATTATTATTATTATTATTATTATTATTATTATTATTATTATTATTATTATTATTTAATTATGACACAGCAAACAAGATAGACATGCTGGATTTCATATCACAAAAGCACAAGTCGAACACTTCCCAAGTGTCTAGGACTGTGTGATTTATTTTCGGATGATGTGCGCAGATCCCAGTCGGGTGGCCTTTTGCAGTTGGCAGATCGTGATTTTGTCAATGTCTATTGTTTCCAAATGCCGGCTGAGATCTTTTGGCACGGCACCCAGTGTGCCCATCACCACCGGGACCACCTGCACTGGTTTCTGCCAGAGTCTTTGAAGTTCAATCTTGAGGTCCTGATAGCGGCTGAGTTTTTCCTGTTGTTTTTCGTCAATGCGACTGTCACCTGGGATGGCAACATCAATGATCCAAACCTTTTTCCTTTCCACAACTGTGATGGCTGGTGTGTTGTGTTCCAGAACTTTGTCAGTCTGGATTCGGAAGTCCCACAGTATCTTTGCGTGCTCATTTTCCAATACTTTTGCAGGTTTGTGATCCCACCAGTTCTTTGCTGCTGGGAGGTGGGACTTGAGGCATAAGTTCCAATGAATCATTTGGGCCACATAGTTGTGCCTCTGTTTGTAGTCTGTCTGTGCGATTTTCTTACAGCAGCTGAGGATATGATCAATGATTTCGTCAGCTTCCTTGCACAGTCTGCATTTTGAGTCACTGGCTGATTTTTCGATCTTGGCCTTAATTGCATTTGCTGTTGTTGTTGTTGTTGTTGTTGTTGTTGTTGTTGTTCTTATTATTATTATTATTATTATTATTATTATTATTATTATGCAGTCATGCTGGCAACATGACCTTGGAGGTGTCTACAGACAACGCTGGCTCTTCAGCTTAGAAATGGAGATGAGCACCAACCCCCGGACACAACGTTTACCTTTACCATTATTATTGTTGTTGTTGTTGTTGGGTTGCTGTGATTTATTATCAAAGATTATTATTATTAATAATAATAATCACTGGGTTGCTGTGAGTATTCCAGGCTGCATTACCATGTTCCAGATGCACTCTCTCCTGACGAAACATCTATGGCAGGCATCCTCAGAAGTTGTGAGGTTTCTCCATACCTCACAACCTCTGAGGATGCCTGCCATAGATGTGGGCAAAACGTCAGGAGAAAATACTTCTAGAACATGGCCATACAGCCCGGAAAACATACAACAACCCTGTGATCCCGGCCATGATAGCCTTCGACAACGCAAGTGTGAATGTTGCCATTGATTAGCACTGAATGGCCTTGCAGATTCAAAGCCTGGCTGCTTCTTGCCTGGGGGAATCCTTTGTTGCGAGGTGTTAGCTGGCCCTGATTGTTTCCTGACTAGATTTCCCTTGTTTTCTGAGTGTTGTTCTTTATAGTAATCATGATTATTATCTAATATTATTAGTATTACAGTAGAGTCTCACTTATCCAACACTCGCTTATCCAACGTTCTGGATTATCCAACGCATTTTTGTAGTCAATGTTTTCAATACATCGTGATATTTTGGTGCTAAATTCGTAAATACATTAATTGCAACATAACATTACTGCGTATTGAACTATTTTTTTCTGTCCAATTTGTTGTATAACATGATGTTTTGGTACTTAATTTGTAAAATCATAACCTAATTTGATGTTTAATAGGCTTTTCCTTAATCCCTCCTTATTATCCAACATATTCGCTTATCTGACATTCTGCCGGCCCGTTTATGTTGGATAAGTGAGACTCTACTGTATTATTATGGAAATTATAGAGCTGGAAGGGACCTCAAAAGCCATTCCCTCTGCAAGGCAGGAAGACACCATCAAAGTCCTCCTGACAGATGGCCACGCAGCCTCTGCTTCAATACCTGTACCTACCTACCTACCTATCCCAGGAAGATAGATGTATATACAGATAAATAGTATCTATATATCTCTGGTATCTCTTCCATAGTTGGAAGCGATACCAGGGATGATCTAGTCCAACACTATTCTGCTAGACATGAAGACACCATCAAAGCTCTCCTTACAGATGACCATCTAGCCTCTACTTGAAGACATCTCTGTACCTACCTACCTACCTAACTACCTATCGAACTCCCAGGAAGCTAGACAGATAGAATCATAGTTGGAAGAGATCCCAGAGGTCATCCAGTCTAACCCCATTCTTCCAGGCATGAAGATACCATCAAAGCCCTCCTGACAGATGGCCATCCATCCTCTTTGTAAAGACATCTATCTATCCATCCATCCATCCATCCATCAACTTCCCAGGCAGATAGATAGAATTATAGTTGGAAGAGATCCCAAAGATCTTCCAGGCTTGAAGACAACATCAAAGCCCTCCTAACAGATGGCCATCCAGCCTGTAGGTATCTATCTATCTATCTACCAGCCTCCCAGGAAGATAGGTAGATAGAATCTTAGTTGGAAGAGATCCCAAAGATCATCTAGTCCAATGCTATTCTTCCAGGCTTGAAGACACCATCAAAACCCTCCCAACAGATGACCATCCAGCATCTACTTAAAGACATCCACCCATCTATCTATCTACCTACTGGCCACTCAGGAAAATAGATAGATAGAATCATAGTTGGAAGAAATCCCAAAGGTCATGCAGTCCAACTCCATTCTTTCAGGTTTGAAGACACCATCAAAGCCCTCTCAACAGATGACCATCCAGACTCTTAAAGATACGTATCTATTTATCTATCTATCTACCTACCTACCGGCCTCTTAGGAAGATAGATAGATAGTTGGAAGAGATCCCAAGGGTCACCCAGTCCAACCCCATTCTTCCAGGCTTGAAGACGCCATCAAAACCCTCCCGACAGGTGGCCATCCAGCCCGAAAACCTCCAGGGAATGGTTCAGAGGTAGCTTATTCTACTCTTGCTCAGCTCTAATGCTGAGCTCTAATGCTCAGAATGTTCTTATTAATATTTAAACTGAATCTTTTTCTCCTGCTTTGCTTCTCTTTGCAGAGGCTTCGATCAAGAGAACGGTCTTTCCAGTGGGTTGAAGCTGGAGGAGGAAGGTTAGATTTGTGTCTGTGTGACCTTCCTGTTTACACTGGAGGAATGTCAACAGGAAGGTGTCAGCTGGGAATCCGACTTGCACAACAGGTGGAATGGACTCTTATCCATAAAAGTATCGTCTGTAGGAACATCTTATCTATTTTAAGTTCTTTCTAACGTTCAGGTGGAATCTCTTTTCCTGCCATTGGGATCCATGGCTTCCTTGTGACTAGTCTCCGGGTGGAAGATAGATAAAATGATAGACATATAGACAGATTGATAAGTAGATAGAAGATCAGTGGACCCCTGAACAGATAGATCTATAGACAAAAAGAGAGATGGATTGATGCATGGATCACTGGATAGATAGACAGACAGACAGACAGACAGATAGCTGGGTGGATAGATAGATAGATAGATAGATAGATAGATAGATAGATAGATAGATAGATAGATAGATAGATAGATTGATAGATAGACAGACAGACAGACAGACAGACAGACGGGTGGGTGGATAGATAGATGGATGGATGGACGGACGGACGGACAGACAGACAGACAGATAGCTGGGTGGATAGATGGATGGATGGATGGATAGATAGATAGATAGATAGATAGATAGATAGATAGATAGATAGATAGATAGATAGACAGACAGACAGACAGACAGACAGATAGCTGAGTGGATAGATAGATAGATAGATAGATAGATAGATAGATAGATAGATAGATAGATAGATAGATAGATGGATGGATGGATGGATGGATGGATGGATGGATGGATGGATGGATGGATGGATGGATGGATGGATAGATAGATAGATAGATAGATAGATAGATAGATAGATAGATAGATAGATAGATAGATAGATAGACAGACAGACAGACAGACAGCTGGGTGGATAGATAGATAGATAGATAGATAGATAGATAGATAGATAGATAGATAGATAGATAGATAGATAGATAGATAGATAGATAGACAGACAGACAGACAGATAGTGGGTGGATGGATGGATGGATGGATGGATGACTGGATATTGCCAAGAAATCCTCATGATATAGATTCTCGTTAGGATCAATGTATGTCGGAAACAAAGGCACACAAAAAACCACAAAGCCGGTTCAGCCCATTGCATCCGAATATCACCGTCAAAAGCTGGCCCTGCTCTTTTCCCCTCATTCCTGAATTATCTATGTAACTATCTATCTATTTTCCATCCATCCAACAATCCATATGTCTGCCTGTAAATCCATCCATCAATTCATTTATCTATCTTTCTATCAATCTATCCACCCATCCGTCTATCTGTCTATCCATTCATCTGTCCATTCATCTATAACCAATGATCCATCCATCTATCCAACAATCCATTCATCTGTCTATCTGTCTGTCTGTCCATTCAACTATCTAACCAATGATCCATCCATCCATCTATCCAACAATCCATTCATCCGTCTATCTGTCTGTCTGTCCATTCAACTATCTAACCAATGATCCATCCATCCATCTATCCAACAATCCATTCATCTATCTCTGTCTATCTGTCCATTCATCTGTCTATCCAATGATGCATCCATCCATCTATCCATCCATCCATCCATCCATCCATCTATACAACAGTTCATTCCTCTAGCCATCTGTCTGTCAATTCATCTGTCTATCCAATGATCCATCCATCTTTCCAACAATCCACTCATCTATATATCTGTCTGTCTGTCTGTCCATTCATCTGTCTGTTCAATGATCCATCCATCCATCTATACAACAATCCATTCATCTATATACAGTAGAGTCTCACTTATCCAACACTCGCTTATCCAACATTCTGGATTATCCAACGCATTTTTGTAGTCAATGTTTCAAATATATTGTGATATTTTGGTGCTAAAATCATAAATACAGTAATTACTACATAACATTACTGTGTATTGAACTACTTTTTCTGTCAAATTTGTTGTCTAACATGATGTTTTGGTGCTTAATTTGTAAAATCATTACCTAATTTAATGTTTAATAGGCTTTTCCTTAATCTCTCCTTATTATCCAACATATTCGCTTATCCAACGTTCTGCCGGCCCGTTTACGTTGGATAAGCGAGACTCTACTGTATCTGTCTGTCTATCCATCCGCCTATGTATCTATCCAATGATCCATCCATCTATCCAACGATCCCTTGATCTATATATCTGTCTGTCTGTCTGTCTGTCTGTCTGTCTGTCTGTCCATCTATCTATCCAATGGTCCATCCATCCATCTATCCAACAGTCCACTCATCTATCCATCTGTCTGTCCAGTCATCTATCCAATGATCCATCCATCCATCTTTCCAACAATCCACTCATCTATATATCTGTCTGTGTGTCTGTTCATTCATCTGTCTATCCAATGATCCATCCATCCATCTATACAACAATCCATTCATCTATATATCTGTCTGTCTATCCATCCATCTATCTATCTATCCAATGATCCATCCATCTATCCAATGATCCATTAATCTATCTATCTGTCTGTCTGTCCATCTATCTATCCAATGATCCATCCATCCAACAGTCCATTCATCTATCCATCTGTCTGTCCATTCATCTATCTATCCAATGATCCATCCATGCATCTATCCAACAGTCCACTCATCTATCCATCTGTCTGTCCATTCATCTATCTATCAAACGATCCATCTTTCCAACAATCCACTCATCTATATGTCTGTCTGTCTGTTCATTCATCTGTCTATCCAATGATTCATCCATCTATCCAACGATCCATTCATCTATCTGTTGTCTGTCTGTCCATTTATCTATCCAATGATCTATCCATATATCCATTCATGTTTCTATCTGTCTTTCTGTCCATTCATCCTAACCAATGCTCCATCCATCCATCTATCCAACACTCCATTTGTCTGCCTGTCTGCCTGTCTGTCTATCCAATGATCCATCCATCCATCTATCCAACAATGCATTCAACTATCTGTCTGTCTGCCCGTTCATCTGTCTATCTAATGATCCATCCATCCATCTATCCAACAATCCATTCGTCAGGAGAGAATACTTCTGGAACATGGCCATACAGCCCGGAAAATATACAACAACCCTGTGATCCCAGCCATGAAATCCTTCGACAAGACAATCCATTTGTCTGTCTTTCTGTCTGTCCATTCATCTATCTAATGATCCATCCAGTGAGCTATTCTTCAGTAACACTCCCTATCTCTTTCGATCTGTCTCTGTTGAGAAACGTCCTGTATGGAGAAAACAAAATAATAATAATAATAATAATAATAATAATAATAATAATAATAATAATGATGATGCAGTGAATGATGAATGGACAGAAAAACAAGAAAACGCATGACCATTCATCATTCCCTGCACCCTCACAGTGATGTTGACTGGCTATATCTGCCTAGAAGATCAGGGGGCAGAGGACTCTTGCAAGTAAAACAAGCAGTCAAAGAAGAAGAACATGCCCTGGCAGAATATGGAAAGCAAAGTGAAGAACCTGCTTTGATTGAAGTCAAAAATCAGAAACCCCTGAAAGCACAGCAGACAAAAAAAACCAGTACAAGAAAACCACACTACAAACTAGAGCTGACAGCTGGCACAACAAAACATTGCATGGAAAGTTCCTTGACAAAATTGAAGGAAAAGCTGACAAGGAGAAGACCTGGCTCTGGCTCACAAATGGGACCCTGAAGAAGGAGACACAAGGCCTGATCCTTGCAGCCCAGGAGCAAGACATCAGGACAAAGGCCATTAAGGCCAAGATCGAAAAATCAGCTGATGACCCAAAATGCAGACTGTGCAAGGGAACCGGCGAAACCATGGATCATATCCTCAGCTGCTGTAAGAAAATCGCACAGACAGACTACAAACAGAGGCACAACTATGTGGCCCAAATGATTCATTGGAACTTATGCCTCAAGGACCACCTCCCAGCAGCAAAGAACTGGTGGGATCACAAACCTGCAAAAGTATTGGAGAATTAACATGCAAAAATACTGTGAGACTTCCGAATCCAGACTGACAAAGTTCTGGAACACAACACACCAGACATCACAGTTGTGGAAAAGAAAAAGATTTGGATCATTGATGTTGCCATCCCATGTGACAGTCGCATTGACTAAAAACAACAGGAAAACCTCAGCCGCTATCAGGACCTCAAGACTGAACTTCAAAGACTCTGGCAGAAACCAGTGCAGGTGGTCCCGGTGGTGATGGGCACACTGGGTGCCGTTCCAAAAGATCTCAGCCGGCATTTGGAAATAATAGACATTGACAAAATCACGATCTGCCAACTGCAAAAGGCCACCCGACTAGGATCTGCACGCATCATCCGAAAATACATCACACAGTCCTAGACACTTGGGAAGTTTTCGACTTGTGATTTTGTGATAAGAAATCCAGCATATCTATCTTTGTTTGCTGTGTCATACAATAATAATAATAATAATAATAATAATACATCACACAGTCCTAGACACTTGGGAAGTGTTCAACATGTGATTTTGTGATATGAAATCCAGCATATCTATCTTTGTTGTGTCATAAAATAATAATAATAATAATAATAATAATAATAATAATAATAATACATCACACAGTCCTAAATGCTTGGGAAGTGTTCGACTTGTGATTTTGTGATAAGAAATCCAGCATATCTATCTTTGTTTGCTGTGTCATACAATAATAATAATAATAATAATAATAATAATAATAATAATAATACATCACACAGTCCTAGACACTTGGGAAGTGTTCAACATGTGATTTTGTGATATGAAATCCAGCATATCTATCTTTGTTGTGTCATAAAATAATAATAATAATAATAATAATAATAATAATAATAATAATAATAATACATCACACAGTCCTAAATGCTTGGGAAGTGTTCGACTTGTGATTTTGTGATACGAAATCCAGCATATCTATCTTGTTTGCTGTGTCATAAAATAATAATAATAATAATAATAATAATAATAATAATAATAATAATAAATCACACAGTCCTAAATGCTTGGGAAGTGTTCGACTTGTGATACGAAATCCAGCATATCTATCTTGTTTGCTGTGTCATACAATAAATAATAATAATAATAACTTTACTTATATACCTCCCTATCTCCTCAAGGGACTCAGGGTGGTTTCCACCATGATAAATACAATACAATACACATATTAAACAAAACCAAAATCCCAACTAGTAGCCTCTTAGGGGCCGAAAAGAGGTCCAAGGAGGAGAAAGCCACAGTGTTGCTGCACACTTGCCCTGCGCTTCTAGCCAGACCCAAACATCCTTTTGTGCAAAATACACTTTGTCGCCTCTTTGGGGCAGAGGCCGAAAGGAACATTTCAAAAAGAGGACCAATGCTTTGCAAAAAAGAAAAAAGAAACCCTTTTAGGAAGGGCAGAGGAGAAAGCCCCAGTGTTTGCAAGCTTGGCCGGCGGCGTGAGCCAAACATCATTAATTTGGAACTGATGAGCTTTTCAAGAAAGAATAAAGGGTGATGTTTTCCTTCTCTGAGAAACCTTTGCCAGTCGCTGCCGCAGGGAAAGTGTCCCTTTCCACCCCGAAAACCAAGCTAGTTGCATCCAAATCATCCGAAAAAGAGCAACCCAGAAAGCAAAGGAGAAAAACAGGGGAACTTACCTCCGCTTGCAGCCAAATTTGGGGACAGGAGTTGGAAGAAGAGGAGAGCGAGGAACATCTTGGGATCAGAGATGGAAAGGAAGAGTTCCCAACTCCAAATAGGGGTTTTTTTCCCCTAATTGGTCTCCTTTGAGATGAAGCTCCAAAATACAATCTGATACAAACTCCAAAATACAATCTGATACAAACGCCAAAATATAATCTGATACAAACTCCAAAAAATTATCTGATACAAACTCCAAAATACAATCAATGCCACCAAGTTGATGGACCTATTATCCCCAACTTTGGACCCAAAAGTGGTGTCTGTTTTGGGTTTTTTGCCCTGCTCTGGTCTCTTGCAAATAGGGTTACTAACAAATGCCACCAGCAAATAGATCCCAACTTGCCCCTACTTTGTCCTCTCAAAGGTTGTCCTGAGGTCTAAACAAGACCCATTTGCCACCCAGGAAAACCCAAAGGAGAGAACTTTTTCCTCCTTTTAAGGTGGCTCCTGGCCCCAGAACGCCTTTGCCCGGCCACCGAGGTCCCTGCGCCTTAAATACCTCCATCCACTTGTCTCTGAGAGTCCCAACAGTGTTTGGACAGAGCAAAGGGGGGACCCAAGGGGGGTTGGCCTGGAATTTGGCCGCGGTTCAGAGCAGTGCCAGCCAAGCGCTCTCTCCCTCCGCAAAAGGCCACAGGCAGAAAGGAGAGGAGGGAGAGGCAGGAAGGGTGGCCTCGGGGTGTAGGATTGAGGGCAATGCCTGGGACTGGGGTCACCTTCCCACCAACTCCCTGGAATGCGTGATTCTTTGTGGCAAGAGTTCCTCTGAGCATACGCAGAGTGCAAAGCACACATTGCAATGGCGACCTCTTTCTCACCGACACCCTGGAATGTATAATCGTTCGTGGCAAGAGTTCCTCTGAGCATACGCAGAGTGCAAAGCACACATTGCAATGGGGATCTCTTTCTCACTGACTCCCTGGAATGTATAATCATTGGCAGCAAGAGTTCCTCTGAGCATACGCAGAGTGCAAAGCACACATTGCAATGAGGACCGCTTTCTCACCGACTCCCTGGAATGTGTAATCGTTCGTGGCAAGAGTTCCTCTGAGCATACGCAGAGTGCAAAGCACACATTGCAATGGGGATCTCTTTCTCACTGACTCCCTGGAATGTATAATCATTGGCAGCAAGAGTTCCTCTGAGCATACGCAGAGTGCAAAGCACACATTGCAATGAGGACCGCTTTCTCACCGACTCCCTGGAATGTGTAATCGTTCGTGGCAAGAGTTCCTCTGAGCATACGCAGAGTGCAAAGCACACATTGCAATGGGGATCTCTTTCTCACTGACTCCCTGGAATGTATAATCATTGGCAGCAAGAGTTCCTCTGAGCATACGCAGAGTGCAAAGCACACATTGCAATGAGGACCGCTTTCTCACCGACTCCCTGGAATGTGTAATCGTTCGTGGCAAGAGTTCCTCTGAGCATACGCAGAGTGCAAAGCACACATTGCAATGGGGATCTCTTTCTCACTGACTCCCTGGAATGTATAATCATTGGCAGCAAGAGTTCCTCTGAGCATACGCAGAGTGCAAAGCACACATTGCAATGAGGACCGCTTTCTCACCGACTCCCTGGAATGTATAATCATTGGCAGCAAGAGTTCCTCTGAGCATACGCAGAGTGCAAAGCACACATTGCAATGAGGACCGCTTTCTCACCGACTCCCTGGAATGTGTAATCGTTCGTGGCAAGAGTTCCTCTGAGCATACGCAGAGTGCAAAGCACACATTGCAATGGGGATCTCTTTCTCACCGACTCCCTGGAATGTATAATCATTGGCAGCAAGAGTTCCTCTGAGCATACGCAGAGTGCAAAGCACACATTGCAATGGGGATCTCTTTCTCACTGACTCCCTGGAATGTATAATCATTGGCAGCAAGAGTTCCTCTGAGCATACGCAGAGTGCAAAGCACACATTGCAATGGGGATCTCTTTCTCACTGACTCCCTGGAATGTATAATCATTCGTAGCAAGAGTTCCTCTGAGCATACACAGAGTGCAAAGCACACATTGCAATGGGGATCTCTTTCTCACCAACTCCCTGGAATGTGTGGTTCTTTGTGGCAAGAGTTCCTCTGAGCATACGCAGAGTGCAAAGCACACATTGCAATGAGGACCGCTTTCTCACCGACTCCCTGGAATGTGTAATCGTTCGTGGCAAGAGTTCCTCTGAGCATACGCAGAGTGCAAAGCACACATTGCAATGGGGATCTCTTTCTCACTGACTCCCTGGAATGTATAATCATTGGCAGCAAGAGTTCCTCTGAGCATACACAGAGTGCAAAGCACACATTGCAATGGGGATCTCTTTCTCACTGACTCCCTGGAATGTATAATCATTCGTAGCAAGAGTTCCTCTGAGCATACACAGAGTGCAAAGCACACATTGCAATGGGGATCTCTTTCTCACCAACTCCCTGGAATGTATAATTCTTCGTGGCAAGAGTTCCTCTGACCATATGCAGAGTGCAAAGCACAAAAAAGCACAAAAAAACAAGCCCAATGTTTAGGTTTCAAGAGAAGGTTTGCAACAGGGACCTCTTTCTCCCTGGAATGTATAACAGTTCATGGTGAGAGTTCCTCTAAGCATACGCAGAGTGCAAAGCACAAAGAAAAACAAGCCCAAGGTTTGGCTTTCAAGGGAAT
Source organism: Anolis carolinensis (assembly GCF_035594765.1). Classification (NCBI taxonomy): domain Eukaryota; kingdom Metazoa; phylum Chordata; class Lepidosauria; order Squamata; family Anolidae; genus Anolis; species Anolis carolinensis. The sequence continues at coordinate 11,095,900 of NW_026943825.1, read as the reverse complement.
GTTTGCAGCTGGGGCCTCTTTCTCACCGACTCCCTGGAATGTGTGATTCTTTGTGGCAAGAGATCCTCTGAGCATACGCAGAGTGCAAAGCAAAACACCAAGCACAGGGTGTGAGTTTGAAGGGAATATTTGCAACCAGGGCCTATTTCCCATAGACTGCCTGGAATATATGATTGTTTGTTGCAAGAGTTCCTCTGAGCATATGCAGACTGCAAACTGCAAAACACCAAGACCACGATTTACATTTTAAGGGAATGTTTGCCACTATCCCACTGACTCCCTGGAATGTATGATTGTTCATGGTAAGAGTTTCTCTGAGCATATGCAGAGTGCAAAGCACAAAGGAAAACACCAAGCCCTGTTTCTCCGGCGAAGAGTTTATTTTTTTCAGAAACGGAATCTATATCTTGATGTCGACAAAGAGGCTTTGCCAAAGCCTTGGCCATAAGAGCGCAAACGAAAGGGACGATGACTCTCGGCCTTCAGCATCCCGTGAAATCAGACCCCACGGCAAAGAATATTTGGAAGGGCAGCAAGATCCTCGCCAGGACTCCTGGTTTAGCAAGAGATCTGGAAAGGAGACAAGACAGGAACACTTTCCCGTCTCTGGAATATTCGGAT
>NW_026943825.1:11055279-11090279 GCF_035594765.1 Anolis carolinensis | reverse complement strand
ATTATTATTATATTAGCAATAATATTACTATTATATTATTATCAATAATATTATTACTATTATATTATCAATAATATTACTATTATATTGACAACAATATTACTATTATATTATTTAAAATAATATTAATACTATCATATTATTATTAATAACATTACTATAATATTATTATTATTAACAATAGTATTATTATATTTACAATAATATTACTATTATATTATTATAAATTATATTATTACTATTATATTATTAATAATAATATTACTATTATATTAATAATAATAATACTATTATCTTCTTTATTTATTTACTACATTTATATCCCGCTGTTCTCACCCTGAAGGGGACTCAGAGCGGCTTACAAATCAAATGAACATAAAATATATTATTAGCATAGCACAATATAAGCATTAAATCACTATATTTTACTATATCATTATATGGTAATATTATTAGTAATATTACATTTAATATATAATGTATAATTAATATTATTATATTGTATTATTAATAATAGTATTATTACTATTATATTATTAATAATGATAATATTTATATTATATTATTAACAATAATATTATTAATATATTATTACCATTATCAATAGTATTTATATTATTAATAATATTGTTATTAATAATATTAATAATATTATTATTGATAATATTAATGATATTAATAATAATTTTATTACCTGCCTGTCCTTGCGGCTCGAGGCAGGGCACCATATCGTTAAAACAAGGAGGCAAAACACCGTTAATATATAAGATTATGATATATTCATTGGCTGCACCCGAAACCCTATGCTTTCCCCCATGGCTTTCTTAAAGGGATATTAATCCGGGTCCGAGCCGGACGGACGGCACCCAGTTGCCATGTGCCTGGGGAGGAATAGGGGCACCCTGACCTCTTTCTGGGATTGCCAAAGACGGGATCAGAGGCCGATCTTTTATTTGTCGTGTTTGCCAGTCAGTGACCCAGAGAGAGAAAAAGAGAGTCTAAAGTGGAGGAAAGGTGGCATCCCAGCGGCAGGCAAAACATGTATTTTCTCCCCAGTGTTTTTTTGCCAGGCGTTGGGTAGGATTGTAGGATTGCAAGGCATTTAGGTTGGGATTCCTAAAGGTGGAAGGGACATCTCAGTGTTTTGCTTCTTGGATGTTAGGAATGGCCCCATTAGGACTCTTAATAGACTTAAGACGGGGTTTCTGATCCATATAGGACCCTCATAAGACTAAGATGGGGCTTCTTATCCCTATAGGACCCTAATAATAATAACAATAACAATAATAATAATAATAATTTCAGAAACTCCTCAAAGCATAACAGACAAAAAACCAGTACAAGAAAGCCGCACTACAAACTAGAGCTGACAGCTGGCACAACAAAACATTGCATGGAAAGTTCCTTGACAAAATTTAAGGAAAAGCTGATAAGGACAAGATCTGGCTCTGGCTCACGAATGGGACCCTGAAGAAGGAGACAGAAGGCCTGATCCTTGCAGCCCAGGAGCAAGACATCAGGACAAATGCAATTAAGGCCAAGATCGAAAAATCAGCCAGTGACTCAAAATGCAGACTGTGCAAGGAAGCTGACGAAATCATTGATCATATCCTCAGCTGCTGTAAGAAAATCGCACAGACAGACTACAAACAGAGGCACAACTATGTGGCCCAAATGATTCATTGGAACTTATGCCTCAAGTACCACCTCCCAGCAGCAAAGAACTGGTGGGATCACAAACCTGCAAAAGTATTGGAAAATGAGCACGCAAAGATACTGTGGGACTTCCGAATCCAGACTGACAAAGTTCTGGAACACAACACACCAGACATCACAGTTGTGGAAAAGAAAAAGGTTTGGATCATTGATGTTGCCATTCCAGGTGACAGTCGCATTGACGAAAAACAACAGGAAAAACTCAGTCGCTATCAGGACCTCAAGATTGAACTTCAAAGACTCTGGCAGAAACCAGTACAGGTGGTCCCGGTGGTGATGGGCACATTGGGTGCTGTGCCAAGAGATCTCAGCCGGGATTGGGAAACAATAGGCATTGACAAAATTATGATCTGCCAACTGCAAAAGGCCAGATGCACGCATCATCCGAAAATACATCACACGGTCCTAGACACTTGGAAAGTGTTCGACTTGAGATTTTGTGATACGAAATCCAGCATGTCTATCTCGTTTGCTGTGTCATACAATAATAATAATAATAATAATAATAATAATAATAATAATAATAATAATAATAACAACAACTTTATTTTTATACCCTGACACCATCTCACCAAAGGGACTTGGGGCAGCTTACATGGGTCCAAGCCCAAATAATAACAGTCTTTGTAAAACACATCGAAGTAAAACATATCAATAAAACATGAGTTGGATAAAAACATGAAACATGCATAAAAATGACTGGGCCATAAAGTGCATACAGTGAGGAATGTAAACAAAAAGAAGTTAGATACCTTTTGAGAACAATGTATCTGTAACAAGAATAGGACTAGAATGGGACTTCTGATCCATATAGGACCTTAATAGGACTGAGACTTCTGATCCATATAGGACTAAGATGGGATTTCTGATCCATATAGACCTTAATAGGACTGAGACTTCTGATCCATATAGGACTAAGATGGGATTTCTGATCCATATAGACCTTAATAGGACTGAGACTTCTGATCCATATAGGACTAAGATGAGACTTCTGATCCATATATGACCTTAATAGGACTGAGACTTCTGATCCATATAGGACTAAGATGGGATTTCTGATCCATATAGACCTTAATAGGACTGAGACTTCTGATCCATATAGGACTAAGATGGGATTTCTGATCCATATAGACCTTAATAGGACTGAGACTTCTGATCCATATAGGACTAAGATGAGACTTCTGATCCATATATGACCTTAATAGGACTGAGACTTCTGATCCATATAGGACTTAGATGGGATTTCTGATCCATATAGGACTAAGATGGGATTTCTGATCTATATAGACCTTAATAGGACTGAGACTTCCGATCCATATAGGACTAAGATAAGACTTCTGATCCATATAGGACCTTAATAGGACTGAGACTTCTGATCCATATAGGACTAAGATGGGATTTCTGATCCATATAGGACCCTAATAGGACTGAGACTTCTGATCCATATAGGACTAAGATGAGACTTCTGATCCATATAGGACTAAGATGAGACTTCTGAACCATATAGGACCTTAATAGGACTGAGACTCCTGATCCATATAGGACTAAGATGGGATTTCTGATCCATATAGGACCCTAATAGGACTAAGATGAGACTTCTGATCCATATAGGACTAAGATGGGATTTCTGATCCATATAGACCTTAATAGGACTAAGATGAGACTTCTGATCCATATAAGATCCTCAAAGGAGTAAGATGGACTTCTGGTCCATATAGAACTAATACGGGACCTCTGATCCATATAGGACTCTCATAGGACTAAAATGGGACTTCCTGATCCATATAGGACCCTAATATGACTAGAAAGAGACTTCTGATCCATATAGGACCCTCATAGGACTAAGATGGGACTTCTGATCCATATAGGCCCCTAACAGAATGGGACTTCTGATCCATATAGCACCCTAATAGGACTAGAATGGGACTTCTTGATCCAGACAGGAACAAAACCAGACTCTGTTGGAACTAAGATGCAATAGACAGCCATCAAGTCTCCTTCTCTGGAGTTTTTTGGGAGCCGAAGCTTGATGGCCATCTGTCGGGAGGGTTCTAATGGCGCCTTCCTGCATGAAAAAGGGTTGGATGGCTCCTGAAGTCCTTTTTAACTCTATATAGGATTCTATAGAAATATAGGTTGCTTTGAACCTTTAACTTGTGTAGGAGAGTGAGGCAACAATCTCCATCATCCCCAGATAGAGCAAAAGATGTCAGTTTCCCAATGAGCTGCTCTGGCCCTTTGGTGCCGCCTAGTGGACACGTTGATATTGCACCCGCCTTGATCTTCTGCCCTTCCTTTATTGCCACAGAGGCTATTTTTTGCCCAGGAGTCCAATGAATGGTCCTTTGCTGCCATCATGTGGCCAGATTGAAACATTGCACCATCGAGCCATAAAGGGCTCAATGTGTAATAGCCATCTGAGTCATTTTTCTGCTCTTTGCCGCCATCGTGTGGCCAGCGTGGGAAATGGCACTGCTTTATTATATTTCCTCCAAAAGCATTCCTTCATTCAAACCTTAGGAATGTGATGGAGACTTCTTCTATGGAGTTGTTTCAGCAGAGGCTGGATGGCCATCTGTTGGGAAGGTTTTGATTGTGTGGAAAAATAGGGTTGGGTGGTCCTTGGGAGTCCCTCCCAATTCTGGGATTCTATTATTTCTCCTTTGGAGATTTTTATTCAGAGGCTGGATGGCCATCTGTTGGGAGGGTTTTGATTGTGCCTGCCGTTATGGAAGAAGGAGGCTGGACTGGATGGGCCTTCCAATTCCAGGTTTCTTTGAGAGAGAGATAATATAGTCTCTCATTTATCTTATCTGTGGCTGGATGGCCATCTGTCGGGAGGGATTGGATGGTGTCTTCCTGACAGGAAGAATAGGGTTTGATTGCATGGCCTTTGGGATCCCACCCATCTCTATGATAGATATATTATGGAATATAGTGTGTATTTATCATATTTATGGCTGGATGGCCATCTGTCAGGAGGGATCATTTGGTGTCTTCCTGAATGGAATTGGGTTGGATTGGATAGCCTTTGGGATCACACCCATCTCTATGATAGATATATCGTACAATATAGTGTCTCTATTTCTCATATATATATATATATATGGCTGGATGGCCATCTGTCGGGAAGGATCGGATGGTGTCTTCCTGAATTGAAGAATAGATTTGGACCGGATGGCCTTTGGGATAACATCCATCTCTATGAATGACATATCAAACAAATATAGTGCATCTCTTTGTCATATCTATGGCTGGATGGACATATGTCGGGAGGGATCAGATAGTGTCTTCTTGAATGGAATAGGTTTGGACTGGATGTCCTTTGAGATCCCATTCATCTCTAGGATTCTATGATAGATATGTCATAGAATATTGTATGTATCACATCTATGGCTGGATGGCCATCTGTCAGGAGGGATTGGATGGTGTCTTCCTGACCGGAAGAATTGGATTGGACTGGATGTCCTTTGGGATGAGAGATATAGCATAGAATATAGTGTATATTTATCATATCTATGGCTGGACGGCCATCTGTCAGGAGGGATCGGATGGTGTCTTCCTGACCGGAAGAATTGGATTGGACTGGATGTCCTTTGGGATGAGAGATATAGCATAGAATATAGTGTATATTTATCATATCTATGGCTGGACGGCCATCTGTCAGGAGGGATCGGATGGTGTCTTCCTGACCGGAAGAATAGGGTTGGACTGGATGTCCTTTGAGATACCATCCATCTCTAGGATTCTATGATAGATAGATCATAGAATATGTATTTATCATCTCTGTGGCTGGATGGCCATCTGTTGGGAGGGATCGGATGGTGTCTTCTTAACCGGAAGAATAGGGTTGGACTGGATGTCCTTTGGGATGAGAGATATAGCATATAATGAAGTGTGTATTTATGAGATCTATGGCTGGATGGCCATCTGTCAGGAGGGATTGGATGGTGTCTCCCTGACCGGAAGAATAAGGTTGGACTGAATGGCCTTTGGGATGATACATATATTATAGAATATAGTGTATATTTATCATATCTATGGCTGGATGGCCATCTGTCAGGAGGGATCGGATGGTGTCTGCCTGAATGGAATAGGTTTGGACTGGATGTCCTTTGAGATCCTATCCATCTCTAGGATTCTATGATATATATATCATACAATATGAATCTATCACCTCTATGTTTAGATGGCCATCTGTCTGGAGGGATTGGATGGTGTCTTCCTGACTGGAAGAATAGGGTTGGACTGGGTGTCCTTTGAGATCCCATCCATCTCTAGGATTCTATGATATATATATCATACAATATGAATCTATCACCTCTATGTTTAGATGGCCATCTGTCTGGAGGGATTGGATGGTGTCTTCCTGACTGGAAGAATAGGGTTGGACTGGGTGTCCTTTGAGATCCCATCCATCTCTAGGATTCTATGATAGATATATCATAGAATATAGTGTGTATCATATCTATGGCTGGATGGCCATCTGTCAGGAGGGATCGGATGGTGTCTGCCTGAATGGAATAGGTTTGGATTAGATGTCCTTTGAGATCCCATCCATCTCTAGGATTCTATGTTAGATATCATAGAATATATGATATATCATAAAATATGTATTTATCACCTCTATGGCTAGATGGCCATCTGTCAGGAGGGATCGGATGGTGTCTCCCTGACTGGAAGAATAAGGTTGGACTGAATGGCCTTTGGGATGATACATATAGAATATAGTGTATATTTATCATATCTATGGTTGGATGGCCATTTGTCAGGAGGGATCGGATGGTGTTTTCTTGAATGGAATAGGTTTGGACTGGATGTCCTTTGAGATCCCATCCATCTCTAGGATTCTATGATAGATATATTATAGAATATAGTGTGTATCATATCTATGGCTGGATGGCCATCTGTCAGGAGGGATCAGATGGAGTCTTCTTGAATGGAATAGGTTTGGACTGGATGTCCTTTGAGATCCCATCCATCTCTAGGATTCTATGATAGATAGATATATCATAGAATATTGTATGTATCACATCTATGGCTGGATGGCCATCTGTCGAGAGGGATTGGATGGTGTCTCCCTGACCGGAAGAATAAGGTTGGACTGAATGGCCTTTGAGATGATACATATATTATAGAATATAGTGTATATTTATCATATCTATGGCTGGACGGCCATCTGTCAGGAGGGATCGGATGGTGTCTTCCTGACCAGAAGAATAGGGTTGGACTGGATGTCCTTTGGGATGAGAGATATAGCATAGAATATAGTGTGTATTTATCATATCTATGGCTTGATGGCCATCTGTCAGGAGGGATTGGATGGTGTCTTCCTGACCAGGAGAATAGGGTTGGACTGGATGTCCTTTGGGATGAAAGATATAGCATAGAATATAGTGTGTATTTATCATATCTATGGCTTGATGGCCATCTGTCAGGAGGGATCGGATGGTGTCTTCCTGACCAGGAGAATAGGGTTGGACTGGATGTCCTTTGGGATGAAAGATATAGCATAGAATATAGTGTGTATTTATCATATCTATGGCTTGATGGCCATCTGTCAGGAGGGATCGGATGGTGTCTTCCTGACCAGGAGAATAGGGTTGGACTGGATGTCCTTTGGGATGAAAGATATAGCATAGAATATAGTGTGTATTTATCATATCTATGGCTGGATGGCCATCTGTCAGGAGGGATCGGATGGTGTCTCCCTGACCGGAAGAATAGGGTTGGACTGGATGTCCTTTGGGATGAGAGATATAGCATAGAATATAGTGTGCATCATATCTATGGCTGGATGGCCATCTGTCGGGAGGGATCGGATGGTGTCTCCCTGACCAGAAGAATAGGGTTGGACTGGATGTCCTTTGGGATGAGAGATATAGCATAGAATATAGTGTGTATTTATCATATCTATGGCTGGATGGCCATCTGTCGGGAGGGATCGGATGGTGTCTCCCTGACCGGAAGAATAGGGTTGGACTGGATGTCCTTTGGGATGAGAGATATAGCATAGAATATAGTGTGTATTTATCATATCTATGGCTTGATGGCCATCTGTCAGGAGGGATCGGATGGTGTCTTCCTGACCAGAAGAATAGGGTTGGACTGGATGTCCTTTGGGATGAGAGATATAGCATAGAATATAGTGTGCATCATATCTATGGCTGGATGGCCATCTGTCGGGAGCGATCGGATGGTGTCTCCCTGACCGGAAGAATAGGGTTGGACTGGATGTCCTTTGGGATGAGAGATATAGCATAGAATATAGTGTGTATTTATCATATCTATGGCTGGATGGCCATCTGTCAGGAGGGATTGGATGGTGTCTTCCTGACCGGAAGAATAGGTTTGGACTGGGTGTCCTTTGGGATGAGATATATAGCATAGAATATAGTGTGTATTTATCATATCTATGGCTTGATGGCCATCTGTCAGGAGGGATTGGATGGTGTCTTCCTGACCGGAAGAATAGGGTTGGACTGGATGTCCTTTGGGATGAGAGATATAGCATAGAATATAGTGTGCATCATATCTATGGCTGGATGGCCATCTGTCGGGAGGGATCGGATGGTGTCTCCCTGACCGGAAGAATAGGGTTGGACTGGATGTCCTTTGGGATGAGAGATATAGCATAGAATATAGTGTGCATCATATCTATGGCTGGATGGCCATCTGTTGGGAGGGATCGGATGGTGTCTCCCTGACCAGAAGAATAGGGTTGGACTGGATGTCCTTTGGGATGAGAGATATAGCATAGAATATAGTGTGTATTTATCATATCTATGGCTGGATGGCCATCTGTCGGGAGGGATCGGATGGTGTCTCCCTGACCGGAAGAATAGGGTTGGACTGGATGTCCTTTGGGATGAGATATATAGCATAGAATATAGTGTGTATTTATCATATCTATGGCTTGATGGCCATCTGTCAGGAGGGATTGGATGGTGTCTTCCTGACCGGAAGAATAGGGTTGGACTGGATGTCCTTTGGGATGAGAGATATAGCATAGAATATAGTGTGCATCATATCTATGGCTGGATGGCCATCTGTCGGGAGGGATCGGATGGTGTCTCCCTGACCGGAAGAATAGGGTTGGACTGGATGTCCTTTGGGATGAGAGATATAGCATAGAATATAGTGTGCATCATATCTATGGCTGGATGGCCATCTGTTGGGAGGGATCGGATGGTGTCTCCCTGACCAGAAGAATAGGGTTGGACTGGATGTCCTTTGGGATGAGAGATATAGCATAGAATATAGTGTGTATTTATCATATCTATGGCTGGATGGCCATCTGTCGGGAGGGATCGGATGGTGTCTCCCTGACCGGAAGAATAGGGTTGGACTGGATGTCCTTTGGGATGAGAGATATAGCATAGAATATAGTGTGTATTTATCATATCTATGGCTTGATGGCCATCTGTCAGGAGGGATCGGATGGTGTCTTCCTGACCAGAAGAATAGGGTTGGACTGGATGTCCTTTGGGATGAGAGATATAGCATAGAATATAGTGTGTATTTATCATATCTATGGCTTGATGGCCATCTGTCAGGAGGGATCGGATGGTGTCTTCCTGACCGGAAGAATAGGGTTGGACTGGATGTCCTTTGGGATGAGAGATATAGCATAGAATATAGTGTGTATTTATCATATCTATGGCTTGATGGCCATCTGTCAGGAGGGATCGGATGGTGTCTTCCTGACCAGAAGAATAGGGTTGGACTGGATGTCCTTTGGGATGAGAGATATAGCATAGAATATAGTGTGCATCATATCTATGGCTGGATGGCCATCTGTCGGGAGGGATCGGATGGTGTCTCCCTGACCGGAAGAATAGGGTTGGACTGGATGTCCTTTGGGATGAGAGATATAGCATAGAATATAGTGTGTATTTATCATATCTATGGCTGGATGGCCATCTGTCAGGAGGGATTGGATGGTGTCTTCCTGACCGGAAGAATAGGTTTGGACTGGGTGTCCTTTGGGATGAGATATATAGCATAGAATATAGTGTGTATTTATCATATCTATGGCTTGATGGCCATCTGTCAGGAGGGATTGGATGGTGTCTTCCTGACCGGAAGAATAGGGTTGGACTGGATGTCCTTTGGGATGAGATATATAGCATAGAATATAGTGTGTATTTATCATATCTATGGCTGGATGGCCATCTGTCAGGAGGGATCGGATGGTGTCTCCCTGACCAGAAGAATAAGGTTGGACTGGATGTCCTTTGGGATGAGAGATATAGCATAGAATATAGTGTGCATCATATCTATGGCTGGATGGCCATCTGTCAGGAGGGATCGGATGGTGTCTTCCTGACCAGAAGAATAAGGTTGGACTGGATGTCCTTTGGGATGAGAGATATAGCATAGAATATAGTGTGCATCATATCTATGGCTGGATGGCCATCTGTCGGGAGGGATCGGATGGTGTCTCCCTGACCGGAAGAATAGGGTTGGACTGGATGTCCTTTGGGATGAGAGATATAGCATAGAATATAGTGTGCATCATATCTATGGCTGGATGGCCATCTGTCAGGAGGGATCGGATGGTGTCTCCCTGACCAGAAGAATAAGGTTGGACTGGATGTCCTTTGGGATGAGAGATATAGCATAGAATATAGTGTGCATCATATCTATGGCTGGATGGCCATCTGTCGGGAGGGATCGGATGGTGTCTCCCTGACCAGAAGAATAAGGTTGGACTGGATGTCCTTTGGGATGAGAGATATAGCATAGAATATAGTGTGTATTTATCATATCTATGGCTGGATGGCCATCTGTCAGGAGGGATTGGATGGTGTCTTCCTGACCGGAAGAATAGGTTTGGACTGGGTGTCCTTTGGGATGAGAGATATAGCATAGAATATAGTGTGTATTTATCATATCTATGGCTGGATGGCCATCTGTCAGGAGGGATTGGATGGTGTCTTCCTGACCGGAAGAATAGGTTTGGACTGGATGTCCTTTGGGATGAGAGATATAGCATAGAATATAGTGTGCATCATATCTATGGCTGGATGGCCATCTGTCGGGAGGGATCGGATGGTGTCTCCCTGACCAGAAGAATAAGGTTGGACTGGATGTCCTTTGGGATGAGAGATATAGCATAGAATATAGTGTGTATTTATCATATCTATGGCTGGATGGCCATCTGTCGGGAGGGATCGGATGGTGTCTCCCTGACCGGAAGAATAGGGTTGGACTGGATGTCCTTTGGGATGAGAGATATAGCATAGAATATAGTGTGCATCATATCTATGGCTGGATGGCCATCTGTCAGGAGGGATCGGATGGTGTCTTCCTGACCAGAAGAATAAGGTTGGACTGGATGTCCTTTGGGATGAGAGATATAGCATAGAATATAGTGTGCATCATATCTATGGCTGGATGGCCATCTGTCGGGAGGGATCGGATGGTGTCTCCCTGACCAGAAGAATAAGGTTGGACTGGATGTCCTTTGGGATGAGAGATATAGCATAGAATATAGTGTGCATCATATCTATGGCTGGATGGCCATCTGTCGGGAGGGATCGGATGGTGTCTTCCTGACCGGAAGAATAGGGTTGGACTGGATGTCCTTTGGGATGAGAGATATAGCATAGAATATAGTGTGCATCATATCTATGGCTGGATGGCCATCTGTCGGGAGGGATCGGATGGTGTCTCCCTGACCAGAAGAATAAGGTTGGACTGGATGTCCTTTGGGATGAGAGATATAGCATAGAATATAGTGTGCATCATATCTATGGCTGGATGGCCATCTGTCGGGAGGGATCGGATGGTGTCTTCCTGACCAGAAGAATAAGGTTGGACTGGATGTCCTTTGGGATGAGAGATATAGCATAGAATATAGTGTGCATCATATCTATGGCTGGATGGCCATCTGTCGGGAGGGATCGGATGGTGTCTCCCTGACCGGAAGAATAAGGTTGGACTGGATGTCCTTTGGGATGAGAGATATAGCATAGAATATAGTGTGTATTTATCATATCTATGGCTGGATGGCCATCTGTCAGGAGGGATCGGATGGTGTCTTCCTGACCAGAAGAATAAGGTTGGACTGGATGTCCTTTGGGTTCCCTTCCAACTCTAGGATTCTGTGATCCACTTAAAAATAGGATTCTCTGAGCAAAGCAGGCGAGTGACTCATTCCAAGTCCTTGTCTGTGTCCCCAGAGTCCCTGTGCTGACGCTCTGGCGCTTTCGGCCAATCAGGCGGCCCTTTGGACCTTTCTGAATGAGCATCCGCGCATGAATCATCAGCACCGCCGGCCTTGTGATCCATGCGCAGTCATTATGTCCACATGGGTTCTCTCTTCCAGGAGGGACCGAGGCCCGGAAGGAGGAGCCACATTCGCTGCGCACCAGCCAGGGATGCTCTCATGCGCCATTGGAGCCCAGGCAAGGCCTGCGTGCGCTGCATGCGCCATCACCACAAGTGTTGTCGTCCTCTAGCTGTTGCTTATTGAATGCCAACCAGAGACCAACATAGAAATACAACACAAAAGCACAACAAGGCAAAACAATGCAGGCGCACTATATAAAACAAGTTGCATATGTCATATTAAAATCCCACGGAGCTCCCAAGCAACCAGTGAAAAATATTAAGAAACAATACCTTAAATAAAAATTAAAATACCGTATATATTCAGTAAAAGCCGACCCAAATATAACCTAATTTTACCACTAAAAAAACTGGGAAAACATTGACTCCAGTATAAGCCGAGATACCAATAAAATTACATTAATTGAGGCCTCAGTAGTTTAAATGTTTTCGAATCTTTACATCAAACTGTAATTTAAGATGTGACTGTTCAACTCTGATTAAATCATTATTTTCATCATCTCCAATGTAAATGTGCATATCTATCCTGTTAATAATAAGAGTGAAATAATAAATGTAATAATAATAATAAATGCAGCAAAATAATCAATGTAATAATAAATAGAGTAAAATAATAAATGTATTAATAATAATAAAATTAGAGTAAAATAAATGTAAAAGTAACAACAATAATAGAGTAAATAAATGTAATAATTATTATTATTTTACTCTATAGAATTATAGAATCTATGATTCTATGATTCTATAATAAATAGAGTAAAATAATAAATGTATTAATAATAATAGAAATAGAGTAAAATAAATGTAAAAGTAAGAACAATAATAGAGTAAATAAATGTAATAATAATAATTATTTTACTCTATTTATAATAGAATCATAGAATCTATGATTCTATGATTTTATAATAAATAGAGTAAAATAATAAATGTATTAATAATAATATAAATAGAGTAAAATAAATTTAAAAGTAACAATAATAATAGAATAAAATAATAAATGTAATAATAATAATTAATAGAGTAAAATAAATGTAACAATACCAATAATAATAATAGAGAAAAATAATAAATATACCACATATACTTGAGTATAAGCCGACCTGAATATAAGCCCACGAGAACCCTCACCCGAGTATAAGCCAAGGAGGTTTTTTTTAGTCCTAAAAAAGGGCTGAAAAACTAGGCTTATACTCGAGTATATACAGTAAATGAAATTGAAATAGCCTGATAACTATATTACTGTTAAATTGTGAAATAATTAAAATATTTGTAACAGTAATATATTACAATATAAAAATGAAGTAAATTAAAATATCCTTGTAAACATATTACTATTAAATTGTGAAATAATTAAAATATTTAAAACAGTAATATATTACAATCTATAAATAAATTAAAATATCCTTGTAACCACATTACTATTAAATTGTGAAATCAGTTCAGTAATATATTACAATATATAAATAAAGTAAATTAAAATATCCTTGTAACCATATTACTATTAAATTATGAAATTATTAAAATAGTATTATATTATACTATATTACTTTTACTATAATAATTTTAGTAAAAAAAATAAAAATAAAATTAAAATTTAAAAATTTATTATTAAAATTTGTGATAATAATTTTATTAATAGCAATACACTTAGAATATTATAATTTTGAAATAATGATTTTAATAATAATAATTTAATTTTTTATTCAAAATTTGTTTTTTTAAAAAAAAAATTGAAATGATGGCAACACGAGCTGGCAGTGTGATACTGCAGCAAAGAAGGCGAAGTGGATTGTTTGTCCAGCCCATGGTCATAGAAGAAGCAAGTTTTCCAGGCTGTCAGGCCATGTTCCAGAAGCATTCTCTCCTGACGTTTTGCCCACATCTATGGCAGGCATCCTCAGAGGTTGTGAGGTCTGGATTCGAATCTGCGACCTTTCAGTCTGCAAGTTCAGCAGCTCAGCGCTTTAACACACTGCGCCACCAGGGGCTCCTTTATAATAATAATAATAATAACAACAACAACTTTTTTTTAAACCCCGCCTCCATCTCCCTGCAGAGACTCAGGGCGGCTAACATGGGGCCAAGCCCAATTTCCACAGTAAACAAAATAAAATACATTCACAATAAAACAGACATCATTGACATTTAACATTGCACCTATTAAACCAACATTTTAACAACAATATAGGGGTAAGTAAAACTGGCAAATAAAACAATACAGCAGGTTAAAATATAAGGCTGGGCAATGGTGCAAAAAAAAATTAATAAATGTATGGTTAGAATCTGATAATTTAAATAAAAGTGCTGTAATAAAAAGGGGAGAATTCAAAATGGGATGAAGGAGGATAGTAAAGATGCTGTTACTTGTTACATAAGCCTGAGTGACACTTTTATTATTATTATTATTATTATTATTATTATTATTATTATTTCCCTCATTTCTATCCCGCCCTTCTCACCCGAAGGGACTCAGGACGGCTCACAATCTGGCAAAAAAAATCAATGCCAATATATAATACAAGAGGATAAAACACCAACAATTAAAACAATTGAATAATTTAACAAAATACAATAAATACATTTAAAACCATGCAGTATAAAATCCTTGAACCATCCCTGAACTTTATTATATTATATTGTTATATTATAATTATTATATTATATTATTATTTATTATACTATATTATTATTATTTTCATATTATTATATTATATTATAATAATATTTTATATTATTATATTATATTATACTGGGACCGCCTTCCATCTGGAATCCTCACTGCGGAAGAATAGGGCTCCAAGGCAGGAAGCAGCCAGGCTTTAAAGCTGCAAGGCCATTCAGTGCTAATTAAGGTTCACTTACCTTGAACAGACAATAGTTTTTCTCCCACCCTGAATATGATTTATTTATATCTACAACCTCCAACAAGCCTGACCGGGACCGCCTTCCATCTGGAGTCCAATGTGAGAGTCAAGAATAGGGCTCCACAGCAGGAAGCAGACAGGATTTGAAGCTGCAAGGCCATTCACTGCTAATCAAGGTGGCCAATGGCAATATTCCCACTTGCCTCCAACAGATAAGAGTTCTTTCTCCCACCCTGGATATATAAACCCCACCTGCCTAGTTTCCAACAGACCTCAAAAACCTCTGAGGATGCCTGCCACAGGTGTGGGTGAAACGTCAGGAGAAAATGCTTCTTTAATTATTTATTTATGTATTTATTTACTACATTTATATCCCGCTCTTCTCACCCTGAAGGGGACTCAGAGCGGGTTACAAATCAAATGAACATACAATATATTACTAGCATAGCACAATATAAGCATTGAATTACTATGTTGTACTATATCATTATATGATAATATTATTAGTAATATAATACTAATAATACAATATAATAACATTAATTATATATAATATATTACAAGGAATATTATTAATAATATTACAATATATAGATATAGTACAATATGGTAATTTATGTATTATTTATTTATTTATTAGCAACATTTATATCCGGCCCTTCTTACCCCGAAGGGGACTCAGGGCAGTTTACAAGTATATATACATACAATATATTATATTATACGACTATAAATATACAATTATAATAGTGAATTATAATTATTACTACATTGTATTACATCATAATATTATGATTAATATTACATGTATATACAATATATTATAATATCAGTATAGTATAATATTTTTATATATTACTATATCATTAAATTGATACAGGAGACATGGTGGAAAGATGTCTTCCTGGCCAGAATGAATTAAATTATTAATTTATGCTAATAATATAATATTGTAGGTAAATTTAATTTGTAAGCCGCTCTGATTCCCCTTCGGGGTGAGAAGGGTGGGATATAAATGTATTAAATAAATATTAAATAAATAAATTACATTTAAAATATAATATTTCATGAATATTATTATATTGCATTATAAGTACAGTAGAGTCTCACTTATCCAAGCCTTGCTTATCCAAGTTTCTGGATTATCCAACACATTTTTGTAGTCAATGTTTTCAATACATCGTGATATTTTGGTGCTAAATTTGTAAATAAAGTAATTACTACATAGCATTACTGCTTATTGAACTACTTTTTCTGCCAAATTTGTTGTATAATATGATGTTTTGGTGCTTAATTTGTAAAATCATAACCTAATTTGATGATGTTTAATAGGCTTTTCCTTAATCCCTCCTTATTATCCAACATATTCGCTTATCCAAGCTTCTGCCAGCCCCTTAATGTTGGATAAGTGAGACTACTGTATATGGTAATATTATTAGTAATATAATACTAATAATACAATATAATAATATTAATTATATATCACATGTAACATTATTAATAATATTACAATATGTAGATATAGTACAATATGGTAATTTATGCTAATAATATAATGTTGTATGTAAATTTAATTGGTAAGCTGCTCTGAGTCCCCTCCGGGGTGAGAAGGGCGAAATATATATAAATATATAAATTACATTTAATATCTATATATATAAAAGAGTGATGGCATCACGACGACTCACAAAACAACAAAACTACAGGCCCCCCAACCTCGAAATTTGACAACACGACCCATCATCCATGCCTCTAGGTTGATACAACAAAAAGAAAAGAAAAATAAAGTCCTAATTAGAGAGAGAGCAATAATTGTTTTTATCCAATTGCTGCCAGTTTAGAGGGCTAATCTCTGCCCACTTGGTCTCCTAGCAACCGACTCAGTCAAGGGACAGACAGAGTTCAGTTAGGGGACAGGCAGATTTAGGCCTCAGGCCCCTTCCACAGATTATCTAATTTGCGGTGGATTATATGGCAGTGTAGACTCAAGGCCCTTCCACACAGCTATATAACCCATTTATAATCTTATATTATCTGCTTTGCACTGGATTATTCTGACTCCACACTGCCATATAATCCACTTCAGTGTGCATTTTATACAGCTGTGAAGAAGGGGCCTCATATAATCCAGTTCTAAGCAGATAATATAAGATTAGAAATATACAGTAGAGTCTCACTTATCCAACATAAACAGGCCGGCAGGATAAGTGAATATGTTGGATAATAAGAAGAGATTCAGGAAAAGCCGATTAAACATCAAATTAGGTAATCGTTATACAAATTAAGCACCAAAACATCATATTATACAACAAATTTGACAGAAAAAGTAGTTCCATGCGCAGTAATGCTATGTAGTAATTACAGTAGAGTCTCACTTACCCAAGCTTTGCTTATCCAACGTTCTGGATTATCCAACACATTTTTGTAGTCAATGTTTTCAATATATCATGATATTTTGGTGCTAAATTCATAAATACAGTAATTACTACATAGCATTACTGCATATTGAACTACTATTTCTGCCAAATTTGTTGTCTAACATGATGTTTTGGTGCTTCATTTGTAAAATCTTAACCTAATTTGATGTTTAATAGGCTTTTCCTTAATGCCTCCTTATTATCCAACATATTCGCTTATCCAACATTCTGCCGGCCCGTTTATGTTGGATATGTGAGACTCTACTGTACTGTATTTACAAATTTACCACTAAAATATCACAATGAATTTAAAACACTGACTACAAAAACATTGATTATGAAAAGGCAGACTGCGTTGGATAATCCAGAACATTGTATAAGCGAATGTTGGATAAGTGAGATTCTTCTTTAATATGAAATAATTACTGGGATAGAATAATGCAGAACAATATAATCTCTAAAACCAGGACAGTAAATAAAGACCATCAGTCTGAAAGCTGGAAATTGGAAATTCCACAAAGGAAACAATCAGGGCCAGCTAACACCTCCCAAGAAAGGATTCTTCCAGAAAGGAAGCTTGAGAAGGGAGTGAAGCACTGTGTATTACCAAAGTCATTATTATTACTATCAATACTATCAAAACACTAAAATCAGAATATATAAAAATTAATGTGGTATAATAAAACAGAACAATACAATCTCTAAAATCAGAACACTAAATAAACACTCTGAAAACAGGAGAATGCCACACAGGAAACAATCAGGGCCAGCTAACACCTCCCAACAAAGTATTCCCATCATCAAAGTCTGGCAAATCCTGTTTTCTCAGGGCCACAGACAGTAGAAGCACATAAAATATCGCAAAGAACACCACTCTGAAAACAGGGGAATTCCAGACAGGAAACAATCAGGGCCAGCTAACACCTCCCAACAAAGTATTCCCATCATCAAAGTCTGGCAAATCCTGTTTTCTCAGGGCCACAGACAGTAGAAGCACATAAAATATCGCAAACAACACCACTCTGAAAACAAGGGAATTCCAGACAGGAAACAATCAGGGCCAGCTAACACCTCCCAACAAAAAGTTCACTCAGGCAGGAAACAGCCAGGCTTTAAATCTGCAAGGCTATTACATCCTAATCATTTTTCCTAATTGCAGCATTCATACTTGCCTCCAACAAACAAACAAAAAACCAATCAGAAATATTGTATATTCACAACCTTTAGGAAATAATATCCCCTGATGGCGCAGAGTGTTAAAGCGCTGAGCTGCTGAACTTCTGGACCGAAAGGCCACAGGTTTGAATTGGGGGAGCGGAGAGAGCCCCCACTGTTAGCCCCAGCTTCTGCCAACCCAGAAGTTCGAAAACATGCAAATGTGAGTGCATCAATAGGTACTGCTCCGGCGGGAAGGTAACGCCGCTCCATGTAGTCATCCCACATGACCTTGGAGGAGTCTACGGACAACGCCGGTTCTTCGGCTTAGAAATGGAGATGAGCACCAACCCCCAGAGTCAGACACGACTGGACTTAATGTCAGGGGAAAACCCTTTACTCTTGACCTTAACTACCACCAATTCCTCAATACTTTATTTCCCATACCACCAGACTTCGCCACAGCAACGCGTGGCCGGGCACAGCTAGTATAATATATATAATTAATATTATTATATTGCATTATTACTAGTATCATATTGTATTCCATTATAATATTATTATCAATATTATATGTATTTAATATGGCGAGACAGCCTGGAAAACTCGCAGCAACCCAGTGATCCCGGCCATGAAAGAATGTCAATGGGTAAGCACTTGTTTACTCATTCACAGATCCATTCAGGACTCGAGCCCTTCCACTCGAGACCCCGCCCCTTTCCCCTTGGCCCCGCCCCCTGCACGCCGCAGCCACGTGCAGAGCGGCAGCCGGGCCCGGACACGTGCCGCCCACATGGGCCCGCCTGCGCCTCCTGACTCCGCCCCGGCCAATGGGAGAAACAGGGGGGGGCGGAGCCGCGGCCCGGCCAATCGGCGCGCTCCGAAAGCCGTGGAAAAGCACTGCGGCGTGGCGGCCTGGGCGGGGCCAGGAGGCTGTGGGGGCGTGGCCGGGGCGTGCACGTGCCGGGGTCACGTGTCCGCGTGGCTTTCCATCCCAGCCCTGAGCGGAGCCCGGCTCAGAAGGAGAGAGACCGAGCTGGTGAGTAGAGCTTTCCTCATGTTCTGCTACTTAGCTAATGCTAACTATAGGAATGACTTGGCTATCAATTAGAAGAGGATGTATCCAGGATTACTCAGTTGTTGCTTAGTTACTGATTCATTACATTATATTTATATTTAGTTACAACTGGAATGATCAAGGAGTTTAGTTCTTATTACTTAGTTAGATAAGTAGATGGATCAATTACCAATTAGCAATCAGTTACAAGCTGAATGATTAACTTGGTTATCATATAAATAACTTGGTTATCAAGTTACGTATAACTTGGTTATTGATTAATTATCAATTAGTTATAACTGTAGTTATCAATCATAGCTTGCTTATCCATTCATTATAATTAAAGTTACAAAATATTACTTGGTTGTTGCTTTGTTATGACTAGTTATCAGTTATAATTATAGTTATCAGTTATAACTTGGTTCTTAATTATGACTCTAGTTATCAAATATAACTAAAGAAATAAACTAGTTATCTATTATAGCTTGTTTATCAATTATTACTATAGTTACCAATTATAAATTGGTTATTAATTATGGCTACAGTTAGCAATTATAACTAAATAAATAAACTATAGTTATCAATTAGATCTTGGTTATCAGTTACTTATCAATTAGCTATAACTATAGTTACCAAATATTACTTGGTTGTTGCTTTGTCATAACTTTAGTTATCAATTAGTTATAACTATAGTTATCGATTGCAACTTGTACATCATTTAGTTATGATTTAGTTATCACTTGGTTATAATAGGATTTATCACTTGGTTCTCAATTACTTATAATTGGGGTTCACAATTAGTTATGAATTGCTCAAAATAGGATTTCTCACTTAATTATCAGTTAGTTAGAACGAGATCAGTTATGACAGTTATCATTTTGTTATAGTAGAGTTTATCACTTAGTTATCAATGAATTAGAATGTTTTATCAGTTATTTATGATTTAGTTATGGCTTGTTTATAATAGGATTTATCACTTAGTTCTGAATTATTTTAATTGGGGTTCTCAATTAGTTATGACTTGCTTACAATAGGATGTGTCACTTAGTTATCAATTAAAGCTTGTTATCAGTTAGTTATTACTTAGTTATCATTTGGTTATAGGATTTAACACTTGGTTCTGAATTACTTATAATTGGGGTTTTCAGTTATGACTTGTTTACAATAGGATTTTCAGGTTATCTGTTAGTTATGACAGCTATCATTTGGTTGTAATGGGATTTATCATTATTACTATCAGTTATGACTTGCTTACAATAGGATTGATCAGTTATCAATTAGTTACAACAAGTTATCAGTTACTTATGACTTAGTTCTCAGTTACTTCTAATTGGGGTTCTCAATTAGTTATGATTTGCTTATACAGTAGAGTCTCACTTATCCAAGCTAAACGGGCCGGCAGAACCTTGGATAAGTGAATATCTTGGATAATAGGGAGGGATTAAGGAAAAGCCTATTAAACATCAAATTAGCTTATGATTTTACAAATTAAGCACCAAAACATCATGTTATACAACAATTTGGACAGAAAAAGTAGTTCAATACGCAGTAATGTTACGTTGTAATTACTGTATTTGTGAATTTAGCACCAAAATATCACCTGCAAAATATCACCTGCAAAACCTTGCGCTTCCGACAAGCTTTCAATGGGTGAAAAACTCAGGGCTATGTCTGTTGCTTTTATGTTGTTTTTATTGTTTTTATTGTTATTTTAAAGTTAAGTGTATTGTTTTAATCTATTTCTGTAAACCGCTCCAGCCAAATTGGGAGTAGTGGTATACAAGTTTAATAAATAAATAAAATAAATACTGTATATTGAAAACATTGACTACAAAAATGGCTTGGATAATTCAGAAACTTGTATAAGCGAGGCTTGGATAAGTGAGACTCAACTGTAATAGGATCTGTCACTTAGTTATCAATTGGAGAGAGTGCATTATCAGTTAGTTATGAATTAGTTACCACTTGGTTGTAATATGATTTATTATTATGTCATCAGTTGTCAATTAGTCAGGAGTGGAGTTGTCGCTTTGGATGCATCTCCACTGTAGAATTAATGCAGTTTGAGACCACTTTAATTGCCATGCCTATGGATCCGTGGGATGTATAGTTTGCTGACACACCATCGCATTTGGCAGAGATGGCTCTTGCCAAACTACAAACTCCCAGGATCCAATAGCATCAAACAATAGTAATTAAAGTGGTGGCACGGGCAAACTTTGGCCTTCCGGGTGTTTTGGACTTCAACTCCCACAATTCCTAACCGCCTACCGGCGGTTAGGAATTGTGGGAGTTGAAGTCCAAAACACCCAGAAGGCCAAAGTTTGCCCGTGCCTGTACTAGACACTGTTTTGATTCCACATCGCAGCATGCGCTTGAGACTTGGAAGCTCACGATTCAGTGGAGCAGGTGGGGCGCAGCGTGCGCCACAAGCCCAGCCTCCCCCAGTGCGCAAGTGTGAATGAAAACACGATGACGCGGAGTCTCATAGCATCCTCTCTGCGGGTGGGAGTCATGCGCAGAAAGGCCGTTCTCAATGTAGCTGGGGGTTTGGGAGGGTTGTGAATGGCGCCACTAGACCATTGTGCACAACAGCTGACATCAAACGCTGTGTTGACAGACAGATGCTAGGACTCGCCCCTCCCATCTAGACTGGGAAATTAATGCACTTTGGCACCACTTTGAACTGCCATGGCTCATAGTTATCAATTACACTATGTATACCTCGGTTTGCTGTGAGTTTTCCAGGCAGTCTGGACATATTCCAGAAGCATTCTCTCCTGATGTTTCGCCCACATCTATGGCAGGCATCCTCAGAGGTTGTTTGTTTGAAATTAGACAAGTGGGGTTTATATGTTTGTGAGTGGGGAGTTTTCCGGGCAGTATGGACATATTCCAGAAGCATTCTCTCGTGACGTTTTGCCCACATCTATGGCAGGCATCCTGGGTTATACATCTCAGTTCCTAATTGGTTGTATGATAAGAATATGGGAAAAGTTTATTAAATTGCCCAAACATGGTTGTTGCAAGACATCCTGCAGCACATTCTGCTCTAGTTTTCCTTGTGGAAAAAAAGCAGGTATACATATGAGTTGTTGAAGGCTTTCATGACCAGAATTACTGGGTTGCTGTGAGTTTTCCAGGCTGTATGACCATGTTCCAGAAGCATTCTCTCCTGATGTTTTTCCCACATCTATGACAGGCATCCTCAGAGATGGTGAGGTCTGTTGGAAATTAGATAAGTGGGGTTTATATATCTGTGCAATAATGTCCACGGTGGGAGGCAAGTTTGAATGTTGCCATTGGCTAGCTTGATTAGCACTGAATAGCCTTGCAGCTTCAAAGCCTGGCCGCTTCCTGCCTCAAACAGACAAGTGTTCTTTCTCCCACCCTGGACATTATTCCAGAGGTATATCAACCCCACTTGCCTAGTTTCCAACAGACGTCACAACCTTTGAGGTTGCCTGTCATAGATGTGGGCAAAACATCAGGAGAGAATGCTTCTGGAACATGGTCTACAGCCTGGAAAACTCACAGCAACCCAGTAATTCTGGTCATGAAAGCCTTCAACAACTCATATGTATACCTGCTTTTTTCCACAAGGAAAACTAGAGCAGAATGTGCTGCAGGATGTCTTGCAACAACCAAGTTTGGGCAATTTAATAAACTTTTCCCATATTCTTATTATACAACCAATTAGGAACTGAGATGTATAACCCAGGAACAAAAATTGCGTTACATAGTGTTAGTGTTTGAATGCATCTATACTGTAAGATTGATGTAGTTTGGCACCACTTTGAACTGACCTGGCTCAATGCTATGGAATCCTGGGAGTTTGGTGAGACACCAGCACTTACGCCTAAAGAGCTTATAAAACCTCAGACTCTCTCGATCCCATAGCATTGACCCCATTGTGGTTAAAAATGGTGTCAAGCAGCATTCATTTGGCAGTGCAGACGCACCCTAAGTGTCAGAGCCACAGCAGGAACAGGAGTGTTGTGTACGTTGATGCATATTGAGAGTAGATGCCGCAGGGGTGCCTGCCTCCTCCCAGGCAGATCAGGATGGGCACGATCTGGTGCAGGAGGTTTCCTTTGCAACCTACATACAGATCTGGGTCATTACCTGGGCGTGGAAGCCCAGCCTTAGGGGAAAACGTGTCTGGCCATCTGACGGGAAGGTGCAGCAAGGTGCGGACAGTGCAAGACCGCTCCCTCTTCCTTCCCTCTCCTCCATAGAGTTGGAAGGAGACCTCAAGGGTCAACAAAAACCTCCCAACAAAGGATTCCCCCATGCAGGAAGCAGCCAGGCTTTGAAGCTGCAAGGTTATTCAGTGCTAATCAAGCTGACCAATGGCAACATTCACACTTATCTCAAACAGAGAAGAGTTCTTTCTCCCACCCTGGATATATCTAAACCACACTTCCCTAGTTTTCAAAAAACCTCACAACCTCTGAGGATGCCTGCCATAGATGTAGGCGAAACGTCAGGAGAAAGTGCTTCTGGAACATGGCCATACAGCTCGGAAGCCACACAGCAACCTAGTGATTCCGTCCATGAAAGCTTTCAACAACATGACTTCCCCTGATACTATCCTCTAGATGTAGCCCAGAATCGCATTGGCTTTTTTAAGCTGCCGCATGACACTGCTGCCTCATGTTCAGCTTGTGGTCTAATAAGACTTGTTAGTCCCTTTCACACTGACTCTTTGAAGCCAGGCATCACTCATCCTATATCTGCATTTCTTTTTTTCTGCATTGAATAAAAACGTATATACTTTTAGGATACTGCAAAAAGAGGAAAAATTACACCTCTATTTGATACGTCTCCCAACATGGGACCCCAAGTGGAAAAATATTAGGAATTTAAAAAAAAAAATACCCACAGCTGATCTGGAGTTGCAAAGGGTATCTTTCTGAGGATCGTTCTCTTTGTTTGGAGTCACTTGCAGAAAAAGGTGCTGAACAAAGGATAGGAATCATGTGTTTCACTGATTACATTCTCGGTGTCCCAAAGCCAGGACGGGCCGTCCTTTTAGACGCACCGTTGGACATGCTGTTGCGCATTGCTTGCTTGGCACAAACAGAATGCTTTGTCCCGCCTGGCTCAGACTGGATGTCATAATTGGCTTCTTGGCCTTTGTGCTTCAATAGCTTTTATGTAGTTCAAATGCTTAGAAACGTTTTTTTGCAAAAGGCAGCCTCATGCCTTAGTGGAAAATCCTGTATTTGGGGTTGGACTGCCATTCCCAGCGTGCCTCACTCCCGGATAGACGGCCACTGGGACTTGCAATCCAACAACATCCGGAGGCTTACATTGTTTTCCAGGTGTTTTAGACTAGAGGCACCATGGTTAATGATAGGGAGGAATATCATATGTATTTATGCATAAAAGGATGTTGTGATCCTAAGTCACTAAGTGAGGTTTCGTGGTTTGGGCGTGATTTGAACTCAGCTCTTTTTTATACATTCTGAGTTTATACTGGCTCTTGAGTACTGATCAGAAATAATTCAGCCATTATCTTTTCAGCCACTCTTTCACTAAGTTGAGAAGTGAGATGGCGCGATAGCCAGCACCTTTAATATATTTGATTGCTGTGAGTTTTCCCGGCTGTATGGCTATGTTCCAGAAGCATTCTCTCCTGATGTTTCACCCATGGCAGGCATCCTCAGAGATTGTGATCTGTTGGAAACGTCAGGAGCGAATGCTTCTGAAAGATGGCCATGCAGCCTGAAAAAGTCACAGCAACTCAGTGATTCCAGCCATGAAAGCCTTCGATAACACTTAAGTATATTAAATAATCCGTAATGCACATACGAGGTGATTTGAGTATTACGCCTGTTTATAGCCAAGCATATAGCTTTTGCAAGAATCACTAAAATCAAGTTTCTAGGTCTCATGGGGGCAGCAGGTACCATGTTTGCTTTCTTGAAGGTGCTCTGCTTCATTATAAGAGGGGAAGAAAAGTCAAAATTAGACTCTTAAGAGAAATGACAAAAATCTTAGAAATGTATTCTATTACCTTGCAAATGATATATTTTTAAATATATACAGTAGAGTCTCACTTATCCAACATAAACGGGCCGGCAGAACGTTGGATAAACAAATATGTTGGATAATAAGGAAGGATTAAGGAAAAGCCTATTAAACATCAAATTAGCTTATGATTTTACAAATTAAGCACAAAAACATGTTATACAACAAATTTGACAGAAAAAGTAGTTCAATACGCAGCAATGTTATGTTGTAATTACTATATTTACGAATTTGGCACCAAAATGTCACGATGTATTGAAAACATTGACTACAAAAATGTGTTGGATAATCCAGAACGTTTTATAAGTGAGTGTTGGATAAGTGAGACTCTACTGTATATGAAATGTTTTCATGATATATGTTGTCTTCCCAGACATTTTTGTTATCACAGTTTGACTGTGACCATATGGTCTGTGACCATAACAATAAAATACATTCATTCATAATTTGTGTCTGTATCTCCTATTAGGAGTTGGTTTAACCCAGGCATGGGCAAACTTTGGCTCTCCGGCTGTTTTGGACTTCAACTCCCACAATTCCTAACAGCCTACATTTGGGAGTTGTAGTTGCGGGATTTATAGTTCATCTACAATCAAAGAGCCCTTGAACAATAGAATTGGGCCAAATGTCCTACACAGAACTCCCATGACCAACAGAAAATACTAGAGGGATTTGGGTTCCTCAGACCATCAGAAATATGGTCCCTGAAACCCCCCTCGCAGGGCGAGAAATGCTGGTCTACACTGTGTGTGTGGGGGGGGGGGGGGCAACACACATGCATATTACAGCCTGCTTTCCCAGTGATATAGTCCCTTTACTTGAACTTCTCTTTGCTCCTTTCTTCAGATCTCTCTTGATGGCGATCATGGAGTCCTCTCACAGCATCTCTTCCAGAGAGTCTTTGTATTCAGTTGAGAGTGAGGAGGAGGAGGAGGACCATCAACACTGTGGCGAGTTCGAGGATTTTATTTCGGACAGTGGGAGCGACACAGAGAAGGAGCCGGTGCGGACAGACAGACGGGGCTGTTTCTTCTCACCGCGGTCGAGATCGGGGCGGACTAACCCGGCACTGCTTTGCCCCAAGCGCCGTTCCCGGAAGCCATTGGACTCCTTGGCGCCTGCGAAGCCCCAGCCCTTGTCCCCCTGCTGCCGTTACCCGGTGGCTGCCGAGGGCGAGTACTGCAAGCGTTTGACCGATACCGAAAGGAGCCCGCTCCGGCCGGTCCCCAGTCCAAACCGATTGGAAACGGGCAGCGGGCGGAAGCGGTCAAGCGGCACTTTGGGGGGCGGCCGGTCTTTCACAGCCCAGTTGTCCGCACAAGGGAAGAAGAGGCAGCGGAATGAGGAAACGGAGGACCGGGAACGTTCGCGGTCTTCTTGTTGGACTGAGAAGGACCACCTCTTCGCGCAAAAGGTTGGTTCAGAAGTTATGGTGGCATTCATAGAGGCGGGACCAATTTGCCCAACATTTTTAATCTGAGAGGCCAGTATTTGCCCATATTGGTCAAGTGCATGCAGCAGTTAGTGATGTTGATTTTTAGGAGCCAATATATGAAGTGACCTGGAGAAAGAAACTAAACTTTCCTGTAGGAACTTCATCCTAAGTTAGGAAAGTTATTCAAGGTGCTGATCTACATCTTGGAAGGTCAAGAGCAGACTCGTGGGAAGAAGAGGTGGAGAAACATCTCCAAGAGTTATCAGTTGATATCACAAAAGGAGTAGGGTAGGTGGACATAGAGGGAGGTCACTTCAGGTCATGCCAACTATCGGACCTTATGGTATTGAGGCATTTTTCATGCTTCAGTGCTAAGCATTGTTGCATTTTCCAACATTTATGAATGTCAGGATGTTTTCGAAAGCGCATAGATGATATCTGTTGATACCTCGGCTGATGCAAAGATTCAGGAATTTGAGTAGCTGTGAGTTTTCTGAACTGTATGGCTGTGTTCCAGAAGCATTCTCTCCTGACGTTTCACCCGTATGTATGGCAAGCATCCTCAGAGTTTTTGAGGTCTGTTGGAAACTAGGGAAGTGGGATACAATAATAATAATAATTATTATTATTATTTTGTGTATCTGTGGAAAGTCCAGGGTTGGAAAAAGAACGTTTGTCTATTTGAGGCAAGTGTGAATGTTGCAAATGGCCAGCTTGATTGAATGGCCTTGCAGATTCACCTCCCAACAAAGGATTTGCTCAGGCAAGGCACAGCCAGGCTTTGAATCTGCAAGGCCATTTGCAACATCCACACTTGCCTCCAATAGACAAGAGTTCTTTCTCCCACCCTGAACATCATTCCACAAATATATAAACCCCACTTTCCTAGTTTCTAAGAAACGTCACAGCTTTTGAGGATGCCTGCCATAGATGTGGATGAAATGCCAGGAGAGAATGCTTCTGGAACATGGCCACACAGCCCAGAAAACTCACAGTAACCCAGTGATTCCGGCCATGGAAGCCTTCAATGATTCTGGCTTTGTTTCTGGCCTTGAGACGGTTCGACTTGCCATTAATGTGATTTGGAATAACAGTTAGGAAGAACTTTAGGGTGGCAAGAGCTGACTTCTCTGAGAAGATTTTGGCCACTTTCAGACAGGAGAGTCAGGCTTTGGCAGGAAGTCGGACTAGAAGATTCTTCCAGTTTTTGCTTTGGATGTTGATGGGTCTGTTTTTGAAGGCAATTTTGAAAGGGCATCTATTCCAGAACCTGTGACTCCTTGAATGCAAAAGGAACAAGTCTGTAGACATGAAGCTTGGCCCAGGTTGTCCCGACATTTGGATTGGAATGAGGAAATAATAAATACAATGCTCCCGATTTACTGGCATCATCGGGTTATATTTGCAAGACTGTAAAGTTTTCTGTCTGCTTCAGCCTATTCATGGGTGCTCTCTCTGTCTCTGCAGTGTTGGGAACTTCAGGGCTTCGTCCGGCCTTTGATGGAGCTCCTTCACCGACTGAGGATGGGCCGCTTGAACCGAGGTGAGGCTCCGACACAAGTTTGGAAACGGAATGTATTGATTTGAATTGAGTGTATTGGGTGGAAAGATTCTCTGGGGCTCAAAAGTGCAAAAAGGGTGTAATTATACTAAGAAATGTGTCAATAACGCACAAATTATCTGATGCTTCCTGGTTATGACTCACAATGTCTCTGGCCAGTAGATTTGATTCAAGCCAATGAGAACTGAAATTATAATTGGGTTGCTGTGAGTTTTTGGGGCTTTCTGACCAAGTTCCAGAAGCATTGTCTCCTGATGTTTCGCCCACATGTATGGC
This sequence comes from Anolis carolinensis, assembly GCF_035594765.1. Lineage (NCBI taxonomy): Eukaryota > Metazoa > Chordata > Lepidosauria > Squamata > Anolidae > Anolis > Anolis carolinensis. The sequence continues at coordinate 11,061,406 of NW_026943825.1, read as the reverse complement.
AGGCATCTTCAGAGGTTGGGAGGTATATTGGAAACTAGGCAAGTGGGGTTCATGTCTGTGGAATGTCCAGGGTGGGAGACTCTTCTCTGCTTCAGAGAAGTGTGAATGTCGCAATTGGCCAATTTGATTAGCATTGAATAGCCTTGCAGCTTCACAGCCTGGCTTCTTCCTGCCTGGGGGAATGCTTTGTTAAATTTCCAGACAGGAAACAATCAGGGCCAGCTAATACTTCACTACAAAGTATTCCCCCAGACAGGAAGCAGCCAGGCTTTGAAACTGTAAGGCTATTCAATGCTAATCAAATTGGCCAATTGCAACATTCACACTTGCCTCCAACAGACAAGAGTTCTTTCCCCTGTGGTCAATCCACAGATGATGTATAAGCCCCACTTTCCTAGTTTCCAACAGACCTCACAGCCACTGAGGATGCCTGCCATAGTTGTGGGAGAAACGTCAGGAGAGAATGCTTCTGGAACATGGCCAGACAGCCTGGAAAACTCGCAGCAACCCAGTGATTCCGGCCATGAAAGAGTTCGACAACCAATTTTTAATGTGATTTCACATCCTTGGGGAGCATTCTGTTTGCATTTGGGAGCAAAAAGGTGCCCCCCAAACTCATGCCAAATGATATTAAATTGGGAAAGATGTATTGGGTGGACTGGTGGAGCACTCCGGGCCACCCTTTGCCTGTCAATGTTTTAAATTTAACTCCAATGTCTGCTTGTTTAAGGAAATGGCCCTCCAACCCGGTTGTAGCTCCCAGAAAGCTCAGGAGGGAATTGGTTATGTAATTCAATTTGCTCTTTGCCACCTGACAAGAGGAAGGAGGGGGTGCATTACATAAGGGCCGCTCCCCGGAGAAGAAAAGAGCCTCTCCTTCTCAGGTTACAGACAGAGCACACAATGGATGTTCTTTCTCAAAGGGCCTCCCTCCCTTCCTTTCCCCTATAAAGCTGGTTTACAATCATCTCGTGTGAGTGACAGGTCATAAATAGCATTTGCTTATAAAACCTCAAAGGAACTACCTTTGTTTATTGCAACAGTTGACTGCCTTGCCCTCCTTTTGTGGCCCAGATGTCTCCTCTTACAAAGCTCAATACAGTACGTTGTCAGAGGCTTTCATGGTCGGAATCACTGGGTTGCTGTGAGTTTTCTAGGCTGTCTGGCCATGATCCAGAAGCATTCTCTCCTGATGTATCGCCCACATCTATGGTAGGTATCCTCAGAGATTGTGAGGTCTGTTGGAAATTAGGCAAGTGGAGTTTATATCCCTGTCCAAGGTGGGAGAAAGAACTCTTGACTGTTTGAGGCAAGTGTGAATGTTGCACTTGGCCAGCTTGATTAGCATTGAATAGCTTTGCAGCTTCAAAGCCTCAGGAATCCTTTGTTAGGAGATGTTAGCTGGCCCTGATTGTTTCCTGTCTGGAATTCCCCCTTTTTAGGGTTGTTCTTTATTTACTGTCCTGATTTTAGAGTTTTTTAAATACTGGCAACCAGATTTAGTTCATTTTCATGGTTTTCTCCTTTCTGTTGAAATTGTTCACATGCTCATGGATATTTCAATGGCTTCCCTGTGTAGTCTGGCAAGCTGGCCGTGCTATGATTCCCAAGATACGGGATTAAAGCATCCCGGGGGAAAAGGCAGCTGAGAGGGGAAAGCAGTACTAAAAAATAATTTTGTATGGCTTGTACCCAAGTGTGCGGGCAGCTTGAGCCTTTGTTTAATGCCGCTTGCCGGTCACATTGTCCTTCTCTCTGCTCCAAACCATAAAAAACACATTGGGGAAAAAAGAGAGCGGTGTTTGCAAAACCAGTCTTTCTCATCCTTCTTTGGCTGCTATACTTTTTTTCTCACCCGGAACTCCAGCTCTGAATTTGTGCTCCTCCTTTTTTATGCAGGTGCTATTGCACACATCCATACACGCGTGTGGCAGCGTGAGCTGAAAGGCCCGCCCCTGCTGGCCAAACACGTGGCCGCCTGCCTGTCTGCCTTCTTCCTTCCTTCCCACCCGCAGGTCCCTCCCTTCCCTCAGGCTTCCCCAGAACTTAGCAAACGGCAGCTAACTGACACATGGGTCTCATCCCCGGAGCATCCATCCGTTTTGGTGACATCCTATATCTGGAACTGCTAAATCTGGAGCAGCCTTGACGCTGTTGTGTTTTTTACTCCCAAAACCTTTTTGCGGATTTCTGCATCTCACCAAAGACTCTCAGTCTCCTTGTCTGGGATCTTGCAGCGCATTGGGTCCCTCTTTCTGGAGCCTTTTAATGTGCATATGTACTATACAAACAACACATTCCAACACCATTTTAATTGCCATGGAATCTCAGCAGCTGTAGTTCTGCAAGATATTTAGCTTTTTCTGACCGAACTACAAAATCCCATTATTCCATAGCATTGAGCAGTGGCAGCCAAAGTGGTCTCAAACTGCATTAACTCTGCAGTATAGATGCACCCTCTGATCATGTTGTTCAAATGATTGTGGGTTTCAATAGCTTCTCTGTGTTGTCTGACATGGTGCTTGTGAGAGTGGTCCAGCATTTCTGTCATCTCCAATAATGTGCTGTGTCCAGGTTTGTTCATCCAGTGCTCTGCTATGGCTGACTTCTCTGGTCCAGTTAGTCTGCAGTGCCTTTCATGCTCCTTGATTCGTGTCTGGGAAATGCTGCTGCGTTTGGGGGTCCCTATGTAGACTTGTCCACAGCTGTATGGTTTACAGTAGATCCTGCAGAGGTGGAAGGATCCCTCTTGTCCTTTGCTGAATTGAACATTTGAAAATTATCGTTTTCAAATGCTATGTTCAAGCAAAGGACAAAAATATTATTTGAGAATGCAGAAATGCTAGACCACTCTAACAACCACTATGTTAGAGTACACAGAGAAGCCATTGAAATGGTCATGGCCATAGAGTCTGGAAAACTGTCAGCAACCCAGTGATTCCGGCCTTGAAAGCCTTCGACAACAGTATAATAGTCCTCTTTGGGACAGGCAACCATTTGTGATGCCTCTGTTCCTCTTAATGTGCTACTTGTGTTCTTACTCTTGCAGCTATTAGATCATTGGTGATTATCAGATAATTGACATGTCTTTCCCTTCCTCTCTTCCTTTTGTGCTCAGGGCTTAGCAGCTTCCAGCAAAGTGTGGCCATGGACAGGATCCAGCGGATAATCGGCGTCCTGCAGAAACCAGAAATGGGGTAAGGAAGGGCCTATAGGAAAAGTTTATGTTCTCCTTTGACACCTTTAGAAAGGCTTTTTATGTCCACCCAGCCCTCTTTTTCCCCTCCTTGTTGTCTATCTCGCTGCCCCTTTGCAGCATCATAGGGAAGGGTGGGAAAGGTGAATCGCAGACTTTAGCGAGACCAACAGATAGCTTTGCCCTAATCCTGCTGGGTTTCTTGCGGCATCTCTGGTGCTGCATTCTTTTTCTACATCTTTTTCTACATCCCTTATCTTACGGCTTTTTCCTCCTGTTCTTTCCTAGGGAGCGATATCTAGGCACATTGCTGCAGGTGGAGAGGATGCTGAAGGTCTGGTTCCCTCATGTTTCTTTAAAGGACTCCTATGTCAACAACAGCATTGAGGGTGAAGCAGAGGAACGGTGCAAGATGGCAAAGGGGGGAACCAAAGGGGGGAAACATGTCCAGGGCTCAAGGGAAAGCCCCCCGACAGAGGAGCTCCTCCAGACACACCTCACGGACTCAGACTCACCAGACCACAAAGCTGAGGAGGAGGAGCCACCACGCTTCCAGGGAGATTGGCCGGCCATGAACATGACCTGGATCCACACCTCGCCCATTTCCAATCCTCCTTTAGGGCAAGCGGGCTTTGGCCAGACAAGCGCCGCCTTCGGGCAGGCCTTCCTGCACCCGCCCACACAGGCCTATGGAGTGGTTGTCTTCCTCCAGGACCCCACTGCTCCTGGGGCCTCCGTCCACACTGCATCCCTGGCCTCCGTCCCATCTTGCTGCCGCTCTGAGATGCCGCTCCCAAGCCCCGGGGGGCCCCCTCGGTGCCAGAGCATGCCAAGCGCCACAAGGCCGGTGGGATGCTACCCCAGAGGAGGGACCCTCAGCCGCCTCTCGCGGTCTCTGCCCAACCTGCCTGCGTCCAGCACGGTATTGGAGGGACTGAAAATGCCTGCGCATCACTGCACTTCCTGAAAAATGACTCCATTTGCATCTCCCAAAATGTGTGAATTTTGCTTTTCATCTACACCCACCTTTTTCTTGTTATTTTTTTTACTTAAAAAAAAACTTTATTTAAATTTTGTTTCATGTACGTCCAAGAGGCGATGCAAAGCCTGTCCGTCTCCCAAACTTGGGGAGAATGTTCATTTTCAATAAATGCCACTGCAATGGCTGTCAAATGAAGTTATGTAGTTGTGGGTTTTGTGTGTTCCCTTTCTGTTACAAAGAAGTTTCAGTTCTTTTAAAACATACTTTGAGGCTGTTTTTCATAGAATAGAATAACATTATTGTCCTTGTACTACGAATGACAATGAGCCCTAGTGGCACAATGGGTTAAACCCTTGTGCTGGCAAGACTACTGTCTGACAGGTCAGTGGTTCGAATGTGGGGAGAGCAGGTGAGCTCCCTCTGTCAGCTCCAGTTCCCCATGCAGGGACATGAGAGAAGCCTCCCAAAAGGAAGGTAAAACTTCAAAATATCCAGGCATCCCCTGGGTAACATCTCTACAGACAGCTAATTTTCTCACACCAGAAGTGACTTGCAGTTTCTCAAGTCGCTCCTGACACGAAAAAAAAAAACTATAAAAGTAAATGCTTTCCCCAGCACACATCACAAAACGCACCCATCGCACTGCCCTCAATGCCATATCAATGCGAAACCATGAAGTTCTATATAGGGGCCAGGTAAGCTTAGCACAGCAGGCTAAACCACTCTGCTTGCATAAAGATCTTGCTGATCAAAAAGCAGTTCGAGCCCAGGTTGGAGTGAGCACTTGCTGTTGGCCTTAGCTCACCTGCCCACCTAGCAGGTCAAAAGCAGAAATGCAAGTAGATAAATAGGTACTGTTTTTAGCGGGGAAGTAATAAAGGCACCCTTTGGGACATTGATCTGGAAGAAGCTCCTCAGCATGGAAGATGGAGCGACATCACCCCGTGGCTGGAATCAAGCACAGCCTGCAGGATGCCAGAAATAAGATGGGGGGGGGGGGGGGACTGCCTTTACCTCTTCTGTGTTGTCTGTCCTTGTTAATTGTATAATCAGCATAGAATGCTTAATGTGTGTTCTGTGAGCTGCTCTAAATCCCCTTCGGGGTGAAAAGGGTGGGGTATAAATACTGTATATATTGCCCTAACTCTTGAGGCAGCTTCAGTTCTACATCTCTAAAATTCACCAGGAAATAAAACGACATGAGAAGGAATGAACCAAAGATCTGTCATAATCCCATTGTCCCATAACTGCAAAAAAGCAAAAATAACCCAAATAGAGTTTGTGTTGCACTTTAAAGGGACATTTATATGTGGTTGCAAAGCAAGGTGCGAACAGCATTAATTTGGTGTAATGTGCTGTGAGTTCAGCACAATGTTGATACTCTGGAATAAACACTTGTCATGTCTGTATTATTTTCCCAGTGTTTACCTTCTAAACAGGTATCTGATTTTAGCTCAATGACTAGAAAATGCCCCAGTTTTAATCCCGTTTGATCAGATACAAACAGGTCTGAGTAGCTGCTGGTTAGTACTGAGAAAGTTACGCCAGTGAATTGATTTACCGACAAGGCCTTATAAATGTGCATAGTTCCCAGTTATAATCCTGTGGTATTGTCCATGTAATGTGATTAAGAGCTCTTATAAAAAACTAGGCACTTCTATCTTTTGATACCAGATAAATACATTTTTAAATCCTGCCATGACACCAAGTGTGGTAAAAACCAAGTGATAGATACACTTATCAATTAAGGGACTTTTAAATTCAGTTTTAAACAAATCCCTTGAAATTCTATTGCCATTGCAAAATAAAATTATTTCTCCCACCCCGGAGATATATAAACCCCACTTGCCTAGTTTCCAACAGACCTTACAACCTTTAAGGATGTCTGCCTTAGATGCAGGTGAAACATCAGGAAAGAATACTTTTGGAACATGACCATACAGCCTGGA